>NC_087373.1:16023492-16050992 GCF_031761385.1 Necator americanus | reverse complement strand
AGCATGTGCCTGTATCGAGTAGCTATCACAGTTGTCCGCAGAATCGGCCGTATAAGGGTGAACTGAAAACAGATATCTCCGTTACGTACATATGTGATCATCGTCAATCCCAAGAGAGGTGAAAAGAAAAACGGTTGGTGGTGATAGTGTTGACAACATACGTACATTTGGGTCCGACGAGTTCAGCCTTGTGATTTCGCATCTATCTCGTCTATGTTGATCCAATTGACAGCCAACAGCTTGTTCTTCAATACTGCACATAGCGATCGAAGCGATGCGGCGACATTCCGCGCCGCCATTTCGTACCGTACCGAGAGCGCTAATATTGTTAATTTGGAGGGAACGCGGCACCACGTACCATCGGTTCAACGTGTGCCACCAAAATGACTCCTCGTTCGTGCCGCTACTGAATTGTCCGAGCGGAACCACGTCAAGCGCATAGCCGATCTCGTCCACTTTGGTTACCGGATAACAGACCTAGAAAACGAGTTGAAGATCAATTGGAAGAGGGGACAAAGCGTCTTTTCTCCATCACTTTGAACACAATACCTTCACTTCCATTACCCGAGCGTTCATTGAGAGTACCGTTGCTTGTAATACATCTCCCGCTACAGAGTAATAGCGGGAGAGCAATGAAGCGTTGAACTGTACGCCCATGAGCTGCTTGATCGAGTCGAGTAGACCGTATCGGCCGGCATGGTTTATCAGTCGATGCGAAATTTTTCCATAATTGAACAAATCGTTCATCGCCTCTTCCACTGCATTCAGGAACTGAGATCTTGCGATGGCAAGGCTCAATCCACATCGAGTACTTAAATTAGGCTGTTCTATACTATATACATACGTGCGCATACTCGATTGCATCGTTATTCACTCACCTGCAAGTCTGCGTCTCAACGATAGCAGCTAATATGTTTAGCTTTCCTTTCACTGCCTCTATTTCTTTCATGGCCGCCTAAACCCAGTATAGTTGCGTCCCGTACGGTAACGTTCAATGTGAACGCAACGTGTCGCGTTCCCGTAACGAATCAAAAGCGAAGCAGATGTATGAGGCATATGTGCTAACCTTGAAAGCACCATCGTCTGCACCGAAGAACATACGCGAAATGCTGTGCAGGCCTTCAGAGAAGATCGTTCCCAATCCAACTCCAAATCCCAGAGCAATTACTCCAACGAATGGAAACGACACTTGTTCCTGGTATCTGCAAAACCGATCGTAAAGCGCCTGTTCGACTGCACATACACAACCTGCTCAATCTGCAAATGAAATCACGTACGCATATGGCAGCGTCTTGGAGCGATACTTATCAAATAATGCTCTCATCTCTACTTCGTGAGCTCTTCGAGCTTCCTTCACACCACTATCACATACCTAAACGCATGTGATTACCGTAATTATGATACTATACATAATCAATACTGCATTGTTACGAGTGCTCGTTACTACGCTACACTTCACGCTGCTACATGAAACTAAAGGTTAACCGGGTAATCGCCCACCTTCCTGCACAAATCAACGTCCATCGAAGTGTTGGCAGTGATGGAGCTCACCAATGGCTCTACCGTTTCATCAAAAATTGCCCCATTCACATACGAAGCGTAGTCTGGAATTCGCGTAGTGTACAGGGCACAAAAGTTAAATGGAAAATCTACGAAAATTTTCCTATATCTATCACCTACCTAGAATCAGTATACCACACTCGTAACGATGCGGCGCTACCATTCCAACTACCTCTGCATGGAACCCATTTCTGTGAAACCCTTCTGTAATTGCGTCCGGGATTCGCGGCACTCCTGTAACGGAGGCCCGCCCCGACATGTGCGCGCTGAAGCCGCCATGTGTGGGGGGAAGAATCAAGACGGTTAGAAGGATAGCGTACACGACACCAAGTAGTTGTTTGCAATGAGCTCTCATTTTTACAGCGCTTCACTGAAGAGTAGACCGAAAAAAAAAACTAGAAAGTAATTATAATGCAGCAGACACTTAACAGACAAGCACAAACGGCAACAATAATCCGAACAGACAAGTGATGAACAGCGACGTGACGCTTCTTGAGAATGAAAAAAGATGATACTCAAGGCGAAAAAAGCATTTATTGGAGGAAAATTAAAAAAAAAAAAAAAACATAAACAATTATCAACAATCACTCACAGTAAAAATATGCACATGTTACTAATACGAATATGGATTATATCTCTTACCTCTTGGCATCCGTGCGCATCCACCACCCCTAGATAGTCGTGAGCGAGACGAACCTTTTCCTCTCCAACAACTATGCATAGTTCGACCCCGACTGTCGGCGGTTCTCAGACTCGACTTTGCACTCGTGCTCATGATGGACTGCTTCTGTTGTTCACGTTCATCCATCTGCTGGCTGTGTGCCAGATTTTTCGCCTTTCTCCTCTCTCCTCCCTCTCTATTCTCCAGCAATCTTTTTTTCTCCTTATAAGCTTTGGTTCGGCTTATAGGCTCTTCAAAAAACGTGTACAAGTCGGCATTCACGTGCGGTTTCACGAACTCTTGCATAGCAGTCAAGAATGCCCTTATCGATTGCACCGGATAGGAAAGAAATGATGATTGGCGACATCCGAGTCCTATGGACGCAAAAAGTTCAGCTACGGATGGAATCATGTTGAACGTTGTGACTACATTTGTTTTCATAGCGGCCGCAGCATCCCTTATAATTTCCATCGTTTTAAGAGCGTCGATTCTATTCTGCTCCCATGCTGCTTCACCTCGTGGTCCGCAAACTGTCACCAACTTGGCGCCTCTTCTTACAATGTGCGTGAACGCCATGGCGAGCGCATTCCACTCGTTTCGTTCACATGGTTTGTCAGTGGTGGGGAGCACGAATATACAATAGTTCAATCTGGTTTCATTCGCGAGCTCAGAGGGAATATCTGAAAGCTCTGTGTAGATAAAGATTTTAACATTTGTTGCTGTTTGCAATACTCTTGAGTAAGATCTAAATCCACATGGTAAAAATATCAGAGTCCTTCTCGGCCAGATTTCATGCCTGCATTCCTCCCACGAATGTGTGAGGGCATAATGAATGCCAACATTAGCTAGATCGTTCAACTGACTGATCTCAATATCCACACTTTTCGCTCTTACGGTCATCGCTATGTTACTCCCGTCGTGAAGCAGGAGCGCATTCATCATGTGGTCGCAGTATCTCTTATAGAAGGTGTACGCCTTTTTCGCTCCTGACATCGTTACAAAATTATAATTAGATTGCTTCATGAGATATCGCTTCCTATCCACATCAGTTTCGTTCTCATAGATAGAGATCATGCACGCCAAGGAAAACACAGAACTTATCAAAAAATCACGAATGACAGGATCGGTCTCTTCAGGGATCACATCTGAGAAATGCATCTCTCTTATCCTGCAATGGAACTTCTCGTAATCACCATCGCCACGAAACCCAGGACCGGGACAGACAAAGAAAAGGCTAAGTGCAGAGTTATCCGCGCTCGACGTGTTCGGCCTACAATACAACATTCAAAACCGTACCCGCATGACTTTGCCCATTCACTCTCAACTCAGTAGATCTTTTTTTTGAATAGAAGGCCTTTTTTTTTTACAATCGTTCTTCTCTAGTTATATTTGTTTCCATTGCTACTGTCCACGAAATTGTATCTCATTGATCAAGGTTTATTCAATAACGTTGTGAAAAAACCCACCTATGCCCGACGTACGTGTGTTTGCTACCTTTCTCGTTCCGTAGTTTTTGTTTGGCGACAGCCAAAAGCACGTGAGCATCCCATTTTTCAACGTCAGCAAGAGTGAGTTTCTCTGAAAAAGCGTCCTTAATTTCCAACTCCTCCTCTTGTTAACATCAGCCGAAGAAGTGTCATTGTTCTTCGTCAAGTTAACGATCACCGAACCTGAGCTAGTGGTTGCGATATCCTCCATTAGATCTTCACTTTTAGGAATACTCATCCTTTATCTTCTTAATTTATGTACCTGAACACATTTCATTTGTGAATTTGTTGATTCTGCTCACGATTCCACTCCACCACATCGTCATCGATCGTTCAGAATGTCACGTCTACTTACATTATTATTTGTGTTCACAACTCACTGCGATCCCAGAAACTTTGTCACGCCACGATTACAATGAATTAGTGCAATTAATTGGCCAACTTTCATATACAAACTGACGCGATTACAGCACACTCAAAGAAAGCAACTTTGAATTGTCGAAGCAACACCTTACAGAATAATCGGCTATGATTCCGCTACTTCTACTTGTTTATATATATTTTTTTCTCTCCTTTTTTCTTTTCCTATTGCACTCCAATCACCTAGACGCTATCACTTGAAGATCAGTGAGTGGAAAGAGAATGCTACAAAAAACACCTATTCACAGCAAGGAAACCTAAACATCTAAAAACCATCGCCAGGTACCCCCTCTATTGCACTGGCGCATTCGATCGCTACCGTCGTAGAGACAAGTTGCGCGCAGCAATCAGACTGTACTTGAAAAAAGATGGTAAAAGTGGACAATTTTTGTTTTCAAGACAACAAAAAGTGATAGCATAGAAGACAGAGACAGTTTACAAATAATAAACCCATTTCGTAAAGATTATCGTCTTCATCAAGATAGATGCTAGATTGATAGATACTACAAGGTATCAGGTTACGAGAGATAGTGTTAAATGTGGTAAGCAAACCGACCGTACAAACTAAACAGAAACAAGTTATACATAGGAATTTATTGAACACGTTTTGAAAAATACAACTATACAATTTTCAAGAAAAAAATCCAAATTTAACGGACGTCTACAACTTTTCTCTGCTTTAGAGCAGAACAACACTCTCCCAGAACCACAATCCGAAAAAAATTGTAGTGATTGCAGAATCCTCCATCTACGGATGAAATTCGCTCATTCTATAAAAAAAAAACGTAACAAATATAGAAATTCATAACAATATCATTCTTTCTTTTCACCTAGAATGACATTGAAAAAACTAATTTTACGATTCTACAAGAATAATTTAATAACCTTCTGTAATGACAAGCTGACCTTATTCTTAGGTTCAAACATGCTTCCTAGCATATCCCTGCCCAGAGTACGCATGTTTCTCTCACTTTCTTCTTTCATTTGAACTCATGATTCGCCCCGTACGAGCAGGTGGATGCATGTCATCCTAAATATTTATTTTCTAATAAGAAGTACACTATAAAACTAGATAAATAGAGATCTCCGTAAAAGCCTACAGCGAAATTCCCATAGGAAATTCAATCGAATCAAACTTCCCTTCAACTGGACACCGTGGGATTCTCCTCAATGCCACATCGTTGCTCTCTGATGAGTACTATATCAATCCGATTCCGCCAATGGATTCGTCTCACCGCAATCCATAATTTCCTGAAATACATACAAACATACATACATACATACATACATACATACATACATACATACATACATACATACATACATACATACATACATACATACATACATACATACATACATACATACATACATACATACATACATACATACATACATACATACATACATACATACATACATACATACATACATACATACATACATACATACATACATACATACATACATACATACATACATACATACATACATACATACATACATACATACATACATACATACATACATACATACATACATACATACATACATAAAAGCCCGTTATCATACAAGATGATGTTATATGAATAAATCCCAGAGAAACTACATAGAAATAACTTGAAGTGATATTTGACCAAAATCAAAAACATCTTTTAAAAAAATGTTTGTAGGAAAACGATGCGAGCAACTTTTGAGCAAACCCTCGGAAATCTGGATAATAGTCGTATTAATTGATAAAACACTTAAAAAAACAACAAGCGAAAGAAAAACAAACAAAAAACAATCGTTAAACATATCTAAGTAACCGACGTACACATGTTATTTGAACGAATCTCGAATAAACTACCTGATAATCAGTTTTCACTGATAAATCTTTTTCACGCAGTTGCCATTGTCCTTGCCCTAAAGGCAGTGGACTATCGAATATTTATTCAGATATTAATATAAACGGTAGGCTAGCTGTTCTCTTCCCTATACTGTACTTCATTAGCAGATTAGATTAGATTAGATTAGCATTGATCAGAACTCTGAAATTCCACTTCAACTAGACGCTACAATTAATATTTCTTTCCAGCACACTACTATGCTATAAATGGCTAAACAGCATTTTCACACAATGATACACATACAACTGTACAGAGAATACTATCAACATGGTACGTAAAAAGGCTGTAGAATTTGCCTCAAATCAGTTAAACATTACATCGAACCTTCTGTCGTTCGCTTTGGCTCGTTTTCACTCTTCCTTTTTTGGAATAAGCTACGGACTGCATTTGTTTGAGCCGATGTAGATGTTATGACCGCGATTGACGAAGCGATCAAGAACAATATGAGAGACCAGCAGTGACACCTGGTCTCGCTGTACCCTTTTGGAATTTTCTGGAGAATCGCTACCACTCCTAGATATTTTGAGAAGCACCCTTGCACGTGAAAAAGCAGTGTTCTGAGGTTGCGAGACAGTGAACTTCTCTGGATATTTGAGCGGCGGAAAGTTTCAATATTTTTGGAAGTGCTGCTCTACAGTACATTGTTTCACTCCAACTGTGTTGACGGCTCAAATAAATTTGTTGTTTCTTTTTTTTAATATGATACAGCTTTAGCTAAGTCATTTGAAGTTACCCTAGAATCCCTCGATGACTTTTTCCTTTAAATCACGACGTTAACGCTCGTAGCATCTTTACCTGCACTAGGTACCAAGCTCGCGGGTAACATGAATACATTCTCTTCTCCGTCTCGCTTGATCCGTTTCTGTGCAAAAAAGAGAACGGCAGCACGATTATAGAGGAGAGCCTCATCCTGCGGGAACACATTCGGATTCCTTCTCAGCAGGTGCTACTGAACAAGGACAGTTCCTTTCCGTTCTTGTTCAGGGAAATCATCTTTTGTCCGCTTCGTGAGCTGTTCAAGATGCTCTTTTCCATCGTTGTTTTTGTACACTATATACATGCGAATATCAAACTTGGAAAAGGGACATTAAACTTCAATTTCAGTGACATCAGATTGGTTACGGGCTCTGACACCGCTCCTAATGTGCCTGCCGCACGCTTCTCGGGAAGCGCGACGGTATCTACTGTAAATTCCCCGACTTGCTTTTTCAGCTGGTCGGTCATAGTTGGTGCAGTTGATGTTGACTTTTTCGTACCAAAGTACTGCTAGGCAGCTATTCACTCCAATTTAGGCAACTAAATCGGGTGTGGTGGGGCGGATTTAGTGTAGTGGTTAGAGTTTCCACTTCCTTCATGATCGATCGGAGGTTCGAATCCTCCTTAGTGCTCACCAAGCCTTTCATCCCTCCGGGGCCGATAAATTGGTACCAGACTTGTCTGGAAGGATAAAAGCACTTACCTGACACATCGGCTGTCCACCGCAAGTCATTGTGTAGGCCAGATACACGTTCGTAAACCCCAAACGATTCTGAATTGAAGCGAACGTGGGGGGCGCATCTCAGGCGGATTGATTAACGCCAGAAACTTTATCCTTTATCCTTTTAATTCTTCGAATCGGTGTTTTCCTATGCATACATAGAACCTTCTTTGTCTCCATATTCTGTTGATGGTTCTTGCTGCTTCAGCAACACTTCGACCAGGTTTGAATTCGTTGAAAATATATAATAGAATAGAATCGGCCAAATTTGAAGTCATAGGAATAAAGAATAGAATATAGAATGCATAGATTCCACAAAAATTGTTGCTCCACATCTGTAAGCAAAAATGAAATTATTTCGGATAGAGCGACTTAAATTAAATTTCACGTGTGGTAAAATCACTAATTCTTCGACAGAAGACGAAAAAGATGCGGATACGATTCAGATTTCTTTTTTTTTTCGATTCAACTTGATGTCTATTGCAATACTTGGGCATCAATAAATTCATGTGCGCCAGTTTTATTGGATATAACTAGAAATCTTATAAACTATCACAAAAATACTTTTTGAAAAGTCACCTGTGGCCAAGGTCAAGGGGGCGCTCTGAATTTCTCGACATGGAGGTCGTAAGAGAAAAGTGGGAGCAGTAGAGGTAGAGGGGAGATGTGGAGGGAGAGGTGAAAAATGAAGAAAGAAAAAGAAGAAATGTCAAAGAGGTAGTCGATGTTAAATGAATACATATTAAGGGATGTAAAGAAATAGATGGCTAATTATTTCATATTAATTACAAATAACGTGATAAAAGTTCTGATGCCAATAGAATGGAAAATAATTTGTCTTTAATGGGCGTACCTCCCTCTTGATCCCTATAAAAGAAGCTTGATGTCAAAACCATTAAATCTAAGCACTATAAATTTTTTTCATTATTATATACGAAACTTAATGTTATTTATGTATTAGCTATTATATGGATCTTTATTATTATCTTTATCAAGGATCAGCGGGCCCACAAACGACGTGATTTTTGGTGCATCGTGTTGTAGCGCCGTTCTTACTTGAATGACCAGTGATCAATCCTTCACTAGCGTGAAGTTTTTGCACTTTTCGTTCAGGAGTTTAGAAAGCAGATTTCTCATCCAGCAGTGACGAATTTTCTTATTATCTTATTATCACTCCAGAAAGCAATTTTGATTATGTTACTAAGCAAAAAAAGACATTTACAGCCGCAGCAAAAGAAAAACAGTGCAAAATAGGCTCAACGAATTTCTGAACAACGACATGCACAGAAAATTTCTTGCAATACAATTTCACATTGTTGTACAGACTGATTTTTTTTTTTTTTTGAAATTATTAAATTAAATTTTTTTTATTAGGAAAATCACTAAATTTGTCCTGAAATTTTCAAATTTTTTCTCGAAATCTTTACTGTCAAGTTTCATTTTCGCCTCATCCACCTCATTTCATCTCCTCTTCGGTCCGTTATTCATGTTTATTCAAACCTGATAAAATCCGAAAAGCGCTGCAGTGATTTTCAATCATGACCTCCTGTTAATTGCTTTAAATCACACCTGAATGCGGTAAATAATGCTATCAATACAACTTCAGAAAGATTGCCGGTAGAATGACAGTAATTTTTCTTTCATTTGCATTTTAAAGATTAAGATCCCGGCGTGAATACAACAATCCACTGCCTGTGATCACGGTCAATGAGTAAAAGTGCCTGTAAGAAGTGGAAAACACCGGAAAAAATGTTTTTAGAATGCGTTCTGCATCGAAAAATGGAAAAATCCCAGAGAGGATCGAACTTTTGACCGTTTGTTTTCATTGTCAATCTGTAACACAGGGTGTAAATAGTATGAAATGGCGTAAAATGACTTTAAAATATGTTGTCCGTCGTTCTTAGCTGTTTTCCCCATTTTGTGAAAATGATGGTTCCGATGGGGATCAAACTCTCGATCGCTCTTTACCACTGTCAAAACAAACATCAGATACATGCTGAGAACTTCCTCATTTTTTTCGATTTATATCCGCACATGCACAGTATGTATATGTGCTAACACTTCTTTCCTGTAATTCTTGCACTGAGCCATCTTTGATGTCTATATTATACTGTATATTTTTATTTACAGCATTATATGTCAATCTTTCTTCATAGTATTCTTTGTCACTATTTATTATATTATATTATTCTATTTATCTTTTTCTATTGAGCGTCAGTTTGTTTCCTTAATTCAGCTTATTACAACTAATTTTTGATTGCTATATGAGCGGCAGAAAATCCTGTTAAGCTAGAGAATCGTGAGACATTATATACGAATATATTGTCTCTCGATTCTCTAGCTATATATATATATATATATATATAAAATATTATTCACAATAGCATGTATATTACGAATACTTAACTGTCATTTCATTTTTCAAGCAATATATTCCCGTTGAAGATCATATCTGCTGGGACCGCAGTTATTTTGGACTAATGCTTGCTAATTTAAAACCACAGGTAATATATATTGATGTATAGATTTCATTGATAAAATATTGATATATAGACTTCATTAAAAATAGTATAATGGAAAAAATACAAAAAAAAAGACGCGGGTCCGAATTGTTTTTGTCCTCGTCCTACAAAACAAAATGTTTTGGTAATACTTCTTGTGCGTAATATTATGTGTTAACATGTATTGTGCTCTTTTCGGGCCGTCAAATGCAGCGTCAATTCGACAAAAAAGAGCATTTTCGGCATCTGCTGCTTTTTGCGTTTAAAGGCAGCATACCACGAATCTGACGTGATATTGGTTTCCCAGAGGTAAACTAGAGATAGGGTTGTGGATTGTGGGATGCGGGAGTGGTTCCGCTCATCTCTCCCTAAGCGTCATAAAAAAACGGCGTAGGAACGATGTTTGTTCCTTCGAGGTACGTAAGAACGGCCCACCTTGTGCACGCTCCGGTCCCCTCAGCTGCCTTTTCAATGGTTTCACTAGAATGGGCAGTTGAGAAGAATTCCCGGTTTTCAGCCGCTACGCACTTAGATGTGCCACGTGCACAGGGGTGGTACGTTGCAACCGTCGTGAAAATGCCGTCTTCCACACCGTTTTCTACGACGATTAGCGAAAGATGAGCGAAGCCACTTCTAATGACGTAATTTACAACCCCATCTCTAGCATTTACCTGGGGAACCTATACCACGCCAGATTCGTGGCATGCTGCCTTCAAGTGCTACAGCTACAGAAACTATTCAAGAGATTTGTGAGCTGTATAGCACGATAGCGATGACTATTAGAAGAAGTTGTGAACAATGGCGTAGAGTAGATAACTGATTAATAACCACTGATTATTGATTAATTACTGAATTTTGTTTATTTCCTGTTTATTTTGTGAAAACGTAAAAGAAACGCCATAACTTTGGATCAACCAAAATAAAAGATCAGATAGTGCATCTAAAAAGCTTTCCAACAGTGAACGATAGTTCGTCTAAAAAAATTCTTAGGCTATTGCCAGTAGCTAACATTAAATTTGATAGAAAAAAAAGATGTGCATTTCTTTTGCATCAACCTAACATTAATTTTAAATTATTTTTCTCTAATTTTTGACCGTAATTTCTTAAGTTTGTAACAATTGTAATGATTTCTCAAATTTATATACTATTATAGTACAAAGCCAGCTTCTTTTTTTTTGTTAAACAAAATGTAGTATGAAAAAGTTCTGGGAAAACTTATCCTTGTCTTCGACTAAACTTTTATTTTTTTTTCTTATTTTAGAAAAGAGATTTCAGAACAAAATCATCCCGACAAAAATATAACATAAGCTGATTCTAATCAATCCTCAGAAGAACCACATGACAACTGATTAAATTGATAAAATCAATGTTTTAGGTAGAAGTCACCATCATTTTTATGACTACGAAGATTAGGCGCAGGTTTCGATCAATACCCCCGAAAAACTGCAGTGTAATTGATTTAATTGATAGAAATGCTGTTTTAGACCAAAATCATCATCATTTCCACAGTAATCACAATATGACACCGAATATGCAATACGAAAATATATAATGTAAATTGAAAGAAGTAAACTATAGAGGAATTGACTACAATTATAAATTTGAGATTTCAGATGAAAACCACCAATGATTATAAATAACCTATCATTTTTTGATATATCGACACCAGAATATCATTTGAAGAAATTTTGACTAATCCTCCGAATAAATAACACATATTAAAAGCAGCTTGCAGTCATCTTTCGTGGTGATCATTCTAATCGAATAAATTATATATCTTATATAGATGTCTAATATAAATTCATATATAAATGACACTCTTTAATTCGGCGATCCCGGAGGAATCTAGCCGATTTGCTCTTTCTGTAATTCGGCGATCCCAAAGGAATCTAGCCGAATTGTTCCTTCTTTAATTCGGCGATCTCAAAGAAATCTAGTCGATTGTAATCCAAATCTAGGATTTGCGATGAAGGAGTTGTATTCAAATGTTACTTTACAGATAAAATAATTATGAGAAGCGGTTTGAAGAAATGACAGCTGAAGAACTGACGCCTCATTTCTTCAGAAACTTGCGCTCTCCTCGAAACTTCCTATGCCTCGCCTTCTACGTCCAGCTGTGGGTACGGTCATCTGCATGTGCGTTGTCTAATTCACAATCATAACAAAAAGCTTCACTGAACCATTTCAGATGTTCCGACCCAACTCCGACAAATCGACCGCGAGTTCTTAATTATTGATAGTGAAATTTTTGTTCAGGCCTAGAGCATTTGATAACTCGATATATAGATTTATAGAGATACACAACACTTGCAGTTGCATTCGGGGAAATCGTTTGGCCCTTATAAACTCCAGTATTTTGTTCGTTTCTCTTCTTCTATAAATCATCTCACACTACGTGTCGAAGTTACGTTAGTTAGTTAGTTAGTTAGTTATGATTTCTTCTCTTATTTTTTTCTATATTGTTGTATGATCAAAGTTTTCTGACATATCTGTTCGCGGAATAGCTGCCCTACTTGAAAATGAATAAACTAGTCCTAACAAGGCGCAAAATAAGATGCTTAGGTTGAAAAGCGCGCTTTCATTCTTATTTTCGTAAAGCGCTGATGTCACTGTATGATAATGATAAGAACTGTTCCCTTTTTTTGTGTCCTATATTGTTCTACACTCTCTTCGCCAATTTCTGTGTGCCTTAGTAACGTCCAAAGCACATTGCTCGTCATCCTGTTCATAATGAGTGTACTTGCGGACAGCGCCCTCAATATAACGACGGCGTCACTCAAAAAACAGCGACAACAGACAGTGCTAATCTGGCCGGTGATTTAAACGCTGCTGCTATTCCTATTCTGGTATTCATCGTGGTATTCGCGTGGTGAGTTCATGCTGCTGCTATTCCAATTCTGCTGTCCATCGTTAACGATTGGTAGGTCTTTTTTTAAAGTTTTTGTTTTAAATAACTCTTATGTTTGCGAGTGTATTGTCCAGCACCATGAACTTGCTGATGCTTCTTTTTTTCCTCTAATTTTCTTAGTTTCTTTGTTTGGTACGTTTTCTTTTTCTTGTTTTTTCTTTTTTTTCTGTTCTTATTGCTTATGACACGTGCGAGTGTGGAGTCCAGGCAGGCAGGGACGCACTGACGATTCCTGTCTACTGCGACTTTCCGCTCGCGCGGTCGATTCCTGCACTACTGTCTCTAGTTTACATTTTCTAATACTATCCCCGGTGTCCATCAGTAATCATAGAACTTTGTTTTGTCACGCTAGCATATAAATACAGCTTACAAGAAAAGAAACACTTTGAATATTTTCCTAATGTTCCTAACTTTCCTAATTGGTGATGATATTCATGTTTTGGACATGCTAATGTGTTACTATGTGGGTCTAAGTCCTAAGTTGGTTCATAGTGTAGAACAGAACACAATCTCTTCAACAGCTTTTATTTTTCACTCAAAAAGATAACAAAAATAACATAATAGGCAACAAAAATAACACAACAAAAATACTTTTTTCTTCTTCTTTTCTTTTTCCTGAAAGAAAGTTCTTTAGTGCGATTACAGTGAAAGAACAATAAGGACTAGAATAAATTGATCCAAGCATACTCACCACTCAAATCCCGCCCATCATCTGCTGCACCACCACCTTCCGAGGTAGAAAAACAATATCTAGAATATAAAATATCTGTATGCGTGTAGTAAAAAACAGGAAAGATTGCAAAAAGCTCACCATACAAAGAACTGCTCCCAAAAAAATCAACGTCACAGGTAATGTGGGGCTCGTCGCCACCTTGATTTCGTCCGGGGGCTCTTCAGTTCCAAGAAATACCAAAGTGTTGTTGATAAAATCGAATCGACCTTTCATCTGAAAACAAGAAAAACCAGATCAGGTTGTTATGATGTAATTTTAGATATGTTATTGTTTTCTTTCTTTTTGCTTGTATCTGTTTTCTTTTTCGTTTTTCTTTTATTTAATTCTGCTTAATGGGAAACATTGTTTTATCTTGATTCTTAATATTGAGAAGTTTTGTTCTGTCTGACGATAGAACAAAACTTCTCAACATCAAGAATCAGAATTAAACATCAAGAAGCAGAATTAAACAAAAAGAAAACGATTGAAAACAAAAAAAAAAGCGAACAAATGAACCAATCAAAAACAATAACATATCTTAAATTGCATCAAAACAAACTACAAAATAACGGCTTATCACGGAACAAAATTTAAAAAAGGAACGGAAAACTAAAAACGAAAGGAAAACAATTGCAGTACAGCCGCTCAGCGCCGGGATTAGCGATTTCGTGATCGCGCAACACTGGTCAGCTGCAGTAATTTCGCAATTGCGAAATCAAGGAGTTTGCCAAAACAGTACCTCTACTAAAATATCAGCCAAAATTTAAAATTAAGTCGCTTGGCATTAAGAAGGAATCAAGGAAGAAGGAATAGTTTCAACCTGTGAAAACTTTCAAAAACCTATTCTTGAAAGAAAAACAGAAAAAATCAGCATTTGTTATGAAAGTATTATAATGCGACTGCGCAGGTTCGACACCCTGCTCAGCCAAATTTTTGCAAAAACAATTAGAGATCTGGAGCGACATGTAGAAGGTGAAAACTTCGATGTTATATTCTTTTCAACACTTTGAAAATAGATTTCATGAAGTTTTAAGAACTTATAAGGTTTTTTCATAACGTTTTATAAAGCCAAAAAGTTCACATTCTATGCACATGCTTTGTTGTGGAAGACCGTAAATAACCGTGGAAAGAGCACCTGAAGAACCTCTTTAAGCAAAACTTCAAAGAGCAACGTTTACACTACGAAACGTTTACAATTCTGTTTTCTGAGGTCGACCATTTTTTTGGAAATTAAAGAGAGAAATTAGGCTTCGTATTTATTTCTATAAAGGGTGAGATCCTTTTTCTCTATAGAAATGTGAAGTAATAGCGCCAATTTCTCAATAAGAGGAAAGCCGAACATACCGAATTTAATGTCATGTCAAGTGCCGCTGCACCTACTCCTCCCGGAAGAACCGCAGAAACTCTCTATTTCACACAGCACAGAAAACAGGACACTAGTTGTTGTGAACGAATTTAGTTGAATTTTTTTAATCACATTTCTACCAATCCAAGAAACATACACAGAAACTTTCATTCCGACTCAACCACTCTGAATTGAGGTATGTATTTTCGGAAATTTTCGCTAGCAAAAGAAATTTCAAATATTCTTCCGACGTCAGCAATCCCTTTCCACTAAGAAGTTCCGCATTAAGAATAAGTTTTTCAGTGTAATCTATCGACTGTATTGGTATCGGTGACAGCATTCACATAGTCTGTATATTAGCACCGAACAACTGCTGTGAGGCCGGCCGCACAGAGTGTGCGGCCGACCGCACACTTTGTGCACCCGGCCGTGCATGAGTGTGTGGTAAGGCAGTGCGTACATCGCGCACACTCTGTGCGGCCGGCCGCACAGAGTGTGCGGCCGACCGCACACTTTGTGCACCCGGCCGTACATGAGTGTGTGGTAAGGCAGTGCGTACATCGCGCACACTCTGTGCGGCCGGCCGCACACACCGCGCAGCAGGGCGCACCTATCTTTCCCATGGTCTTGTTTCTGTCATTAAAACCATGCGACACCGATCCCATGCTGAATAGTATAAAAGAAGGACTTAAAGGCACCACCTCAGATTCACGGATGATGCCTTTAACAGTGTCCGTATTTCTGGCAGCTCTATCGTCCTTTTTTCTCCTATTTTAAGCTTACATGTCATTGATCATCTAAGAGTCATACTTAGGTTTTAGGGTCCCAAGTGAATAACTGACTCAGTTATTTACTTCCAGAAATAAGAGGTTGAGTGCCAACTACGTTTTCCTGCAGATCTACTGGAGGCACTAGCTCACGCTCCGTAATTGTACTTGCACAATGTGCAATCAAACCTTTAAGGACATCTGCAAGTTCATTACCATCGCTTCCTACTTCTTCAGTCCCTCCCATAGTGATGCAATCTCTGCACTATCAGTCGACTTCTGCTCCCAACACAGCTCCTAATGCTGAGGAAAATTTTCGAAACAGCTCAAATCACCTTTATTTCCACAAAAGGAGGAGCGATCGTTTCTTTTGCGGCTCTAACCGATTTGAACAAATTACAAATGTGACCTTTGACGACAACTGCCGACTCATTACCTAAACGCGCTTCCTGATTCCATTTAAAAATTGTTTATACCTAGCATCGGTACAATCACGATACTACGACTTTGTTGAGTAACATGAATCCGTTCGTACGCCGAAGCAATGCTTCTAGTAAAACTGATCTAACTTGTTTATGAGCACATTCTATGCTGGGACCATCTAACATTTGGCGGACATCATTATTTGTCAGTAGTTTGGAAAGACAATCTGACTACAAAGAAGACGTGCATTTCTTAAATCTAACAATCTAAATCGATAAAGCATCAATAACCGAATATGACCTGAAGAGCAGCCATATTGAAAAGTGTTGCGAATTCAAGACTCTGAAATACATTAAACGATAGCTGCGCTTCTTCAGTCATCAGATACCGTTCACCTTTCCATAGCATATGCTCGACACCAAAATGAAAAAAAAACATCGTAAGAAGAGATGGCAGATTTCCTCCTGTAGTGGAAATTTTATCCAAACTACTGCGAGCAGCATTCGAAGCTTATTCGTTATAGCTGGAAATGGAGGGTAAAAGGCTTTCAAAAGCACCAAGAATTCACCGAGTCCAACATCCTTTAAAAGCATCACCCCACGAATCTTAAGTGGTGCAGATTTCAGGTGGAGTATTCGTATACGGAACGGGAAACTACGGAGAGGAGGGTGATTCCGTCCATTTCTTCCTAATTGCCGCAAAAAATGGCCCGGAAGATGCGGCGCCGCACAAGGCTGGCGCGCTCCAGTCGAACTCCCTGTAGAAAATGGTGCGCCAAAACGCCTGAAGCCGTATCTTCCGGGCCCTTTTTTACGCCAATTAGCAAGAAATGGACGGAATCACACACCTGTCCATAATCTACGATTCCGTATACGAATACTCCACCTGAAATCTGTACCACCTCAGATTCGTGGGGTGATGCCTTTAAAATTAAAACATTGCTTTCTAGACCAGTAGCTGGCGAGGATTCTGCTGCATTATCTCCTACGAATTAGCGAAATTAATTGTTTCATTAAGAAAATTCATGTGGATGGAAAAAAAAACAGAATGGAACTTCAGGAAACGAGAATCAACCCGACGAGAACAGTATCATAGTCGTATAATGTCTCTGTGGCCACCTCCAGCAGTGTTCATAACGCAGTGTTCAGCAGTGTTCATGTTCATAATATATTTAATTCAATATATAATTTTGTCAAAACAACCTAACACCTTGTGCAGTTGCGTATGCGGTTGCACTCGAAGTCTGCTGGTAGAAGCAACGGTTGCGATCGAGTTCGTACCCTTGTTGTACGCTAGCTTCACCGATTTCTGCGGGCAATCCGAGTAGACCTAACAAAGGTACCACCTCGATAACATCTGGATCCCCGCCAGGCTTCGAAAGCAGCTGCTTCCGCAGTTGCACATGGCTTCAGAATGTTTCGACCCAACTATAATTAAACGCATACATTCAAGAACTTTTGAATCACAATATCCATAGCTGATATCTTTCAAAAACCTATTCTAGAAATGCGAAAAAAGAACATTGAATGTGAAGTTGCATACCACGAGTTTTTTGTCTGTGAAGCAAAAATTGAAACCAAATCGGAAGGAGGAAACACATGTTATCGACGTCATGTGTTCTTGCTCCGAAAATCTCTTCACCACTGTAGAGTTTCACTTCTGCTTCGTCACTCCTGTAAGATATCACAGCAGAATGTTGTTCTTATACACGTTGGTCATTTCATTTTAAAAAAATGTATGAAAGATGATGGGTTGACAGATGCAAGCTACAGGATCGCCGCATATAGAAACACATAAATAATGAGACATTCATCGAACTCACTGCATACTTAATACGTCATAATCGCTACAAGTTCCGAACTCAGATTTGTTTTCAGTAGTTGGACAAAGTCTCTCTGCACAGCCAGGTTTTATCCGCACGAATAAGTGAGCGAATTTTGCAGAGTGGATTGAAAGATACTGAAGAATAATTATAACACAGTTAACGAACTGTTTGATGGAACAGAAGAAGAACTCGAACCTGAGTATTCACATAAACTCTTACATCGCTATTTTGAAACCCAACGTTAAGATCGGTTAAGGGCGACGGTTTCGTGAAATCAATAGTAAACATAACAAAATTTCTAGAAAAAAAAAGAACTCTGCGCGACAAAATTGAAAGGAAACAGAACTCGCTCTTAATAAATAATCTTGCACACCTACCGATATCCAAAAATATCGTATAGTTCTAGTCTAATTAAAATGTCACCCATGCTCAGCTCGTTGCGAAGAATTGTAGACGTCATGAAACGATTACTTGTGTGAAATGTAGTGAATTGCTGAAATCATAAAATTTCATGCAATCTTGCCTGAGTTCGAGAGTTCGAATTCGACAACATGCCAGCAAGAAAGAAGCAACTGAGAATAAAAATTCAGAGCGTTGTAGTCCTCAAGCTCACCTTGCGAATAGCATCCGAAGCACCATTGACGCCTAAAGAAATAATCGTGACCCTCGCGTTACATCGCCATAAGTTCCCCTCAACTTCATGATTACACCATAGGAAAATGTCCAGAAACTCTTCGTCTATCATAGCTTCAGCTTGCCTGAATGAAAAAAAAAAATCAAGAAGAACAAAAACGTTCAACAGTGTCTTCCTGTAAGTCACGTTATGCACAATTCACCTCGTATTATACATTATACATTCTAAGCACTAATGTTAAGTTACCCATTATTCCTAGTCAGTATCAAAAGAAAACAAAAGAACTGAAATCTAAGCAGAAATGAAGAGTAGCACATAGTTCTGAGAGCCTCTAGAACTGCCCGGCTCTAGAAAAATCCGCTCCTTTGGGAAGCATACTCTTTTGGTCCACTTTTCAGAAAGCTACCTCAAAGCTCACCATTCAAAACCGCAGATTTTCTTCTTTGCCAAATTGTAGATATCCGACGTTGAAAGAGTAAGAACCAAACACCCTTACGACATTCTACAAAACTCGAAGTTACAAAAAGGTCAGGAAAAGAACTTCGAAGACAAAATCCAATGAACAGAATGGGTCCTCCGCAGCATCTACGCGAGTAGCACATGATCATTGCGAAATCACAACAATCAGTATGTGTCTCGAGGATCCCAGTACGATTAACTTGTGCATTCTGTTTGTAAGATTAGTGATCGCTGAATTTGCTTTGAAGTAGTGGTCAAGTTATGGGGAGTGTTGTTAATTATCTTGTTAATGCTGGATTACAATTTAAAAAGAGGGGACTCGTTTTTCGTTGTATACAACAGACGCGACCAGTGACCTAACAAGCATGCATGGTTCTGACAGACAGCTCCCGTTCTTGGTAAAAGAATTTCAAATTCCTCGCGTAGCCGTCATCAGAACCTGCAATGAAGGCCCAAAAAATTAAAAAAAAACCTTACTGTCTCCAGTTCTTTTTCCATGACGAGATGCAAAAATATTGCAAATTCCTCTCTGTGTCCCATCTTAATTCCGAGAAAAACTATGAGATCCAAGAAAACTATGAAATGGATAAAGTGTTCGGCATTACTCAGGACCTAGTCATTAGTCAGCCATTAATCCTCTTAAGATGCTCTAATAAGCTTATTTCAATTCAGAACCGTTTGAGTTTTACAATAGCATGTCTGCCCTACACAATGACTTCTGGAGGCCAGCCGATCTATCAAGTCAGTATTTTTATCCTCGTAGACAAATCCGGTACAAATTTATCAATCCCTGAGGGATGAAAGGTTTGGTTGGCACTTGGGCGGTTTCGAACCGTAGATCGATCGTGCAGTACCGGCGGAACCTCTTACAAACTGACCTACTCACGAAGTCATTAACTATCTTCCAAACGTACTCCAAATGTTCACAGAATCTGAGCGTTTTTGGCCATTAAATTCCACTATATTCATGCTTAAATTGCTGAAAATTATGTAATACTGAAATCTTCATCTTTTCACTGCAAGTTCAAATTTCTTTCTCTTGCAAAAATCAATCTATGAATTCGTTTACAGTATTTTAAAGGGAGTTCATTGAATGGTATTCTAGTTGTTTGTGAATCAGGACTGCAACTAAAAAAAGCATTAAAATAAAAATTCTTTATTAAAGCCATGAACAAATTTTGAACAATTTAAAGAGAATGAATACGTTGATAGACGAAATGCTGGTCTGCAAAAATCCAGTTAGGTTGAAGTGCCATCCACTCAGAATGAACGCAGTCATGATATCCTACTCGGATTTCTTCATCCTGTATGCACCAGCGTACGAATTATGATCAACAAACATTGTGTGAAGATACGTAATGGATGAGTACACTAGAACACTTGACGAATTTTAATATGTACCGGTTCTAAAAGAGAGGCGATACGCCGTCGACAGGCTGATGATGAAGCGGAATCCGGAAAGGAGATCGTTGTTCGAGGATTGTCCTAAACCGAAATTGCTAACTAAAACCATTTTGTTCAAGTGTACCGTACTACCGTAAGTAAAGTGTACTAATAGTAGTACTCACAGCCCTTGCAGCAGAGAAATACGGAGCTACTACAAATTCCAAAAACTCTTACCTTTGGCGATTCCCCGACCAGCATAGTATACAAGACAACTCCTAGCGGGTACCAGTCGGCTGCATACGAATCATATGGCTTATAAAGAGTTATTTGTGGGACCGAATAAGGCCTAGTGCCACAAAATGACCGTGACCTACAAATGAATCAGGTCTTTTGCGGTATAGTCGACTCAAAACGATACGAAACGTGGTGCAGTTGCGTAGCTGTGAAGCGGCGCGGCTAACGACTGCGATCGAGGTGGTGATCGCAAACTGCAGCAATGAGTGGTCCTAGCAAGGATCCCTTCTCGATCGTAACCGCTACGCTCCATCGCACCGCTTCGAGCTCAGCTTAAGCAATTGCACCGTGCTTCAAGTCGTTTTGACCCGACTATGTAATTTATAGTCGGGTCAAAACAGCTTGAAGCACGGTACATTTGCGTACGCGCTCAAAACGGCGCAGTGGAGGCAGTAGTTGGAACTGAGGTGGCACCATCGTGAACAGCAGCTGGCAGATGGTGGTGCCAGCAAGGGTTCCGGTACGCTCCTAAGCGCTACGGTGCATCGTTCTTAATGTATTTAATTTACTATTTAATTTTTGTTTAATTTACTTACTTTGACCCTACTATATGTGAAATTTTACTTCATGCTTACAGAGTTCACATGTCAATGAATTTTATTATCACGATTTTATGCTCCTTATGCTTTTATCCTCATTTCTATGCTTGAAGTCGTATGTTCCTATACTTTTTTTCTGATAAAAAGAAACTTGCACGCGAAATTGATCTTTATTTTAACCGATTCGAATAGTATGATCTACTGAAATACTTCCTTCCTAATATGCTGAAAATGAGACGTGCTACTCTCGGAACGAGTTCATCCCTCATGTTACCCATATAAAGAGCAAAAGGTTAAAAGCAGCGCATCGCGAAATCGACGTTTTGTGGAAACCCCATGAAAAATTTAGGGTTTGAGGAGTAGATTACGAGTTTCCGGGTTCAGAAATGTTCAGATGAGAAAATCAGATAGTACTCGCGAAGCTGCAAATGCAACAGAAATTAGCTCGTTTTGACTCGACTATATGTCAAGAATATTCTACCTTACAGGCTGTTACAGTAGAAGCCATTCTTTCGATTCTGTCGTTCGTCCCTATCAAAGTGTTGTTCTACTTTTTACTTTAAGACAACATACCATAAAACTGACTGAACTGTTCGTATCTCTTTACGAAAAGACTTGGTGTCAGTGTTGTACATTATGAGTATGACCGTGATCGCACTCAATTCTCCCTAATTGCCTTGAAAAACACCGTGGTAAAAGGCCTTGTTGATCAAATTCCTTTACGAGGCATCTGTTAACGCTGACACTCATGCGAGCGTAGATACACGCGTCTGCAAACGAACGGGAAAAGCAGCGTCAATGGCCCATCTATTGTCTTCTCATTCGCAGACGCGGCGTATAGCTGCACGTGACACGTCGTCAGGTGCCTCGTAAGAAGAATCGATTGAATAAAGGGCTTCCTATGCCTATGATTTTTAGAGGAATTGAGAGTAGTCGCACCCAAACTTGTTATCTATATCTTTAACTCTATCTTTTCGTGGAGAGCTCCAAACATAATCAATTTCGTTGCATGCTGCCTTTAAACCATCATAGACCTCACCTATTTGTTTAGTTTACAGTCGGGTCAGATCAATATGGAGCACGGTGCATAGTTGGGTCAAAACGACATGTAACACGGATCGTTGCGGAAGCGGCCGCGCTCGGAAGCGATGCGGTGAAGATAGCGGTTGGAATCGAGGTGGGATCATGGCGAACTGCAGAGGTGGGTAGCGGTAGCGAGGATCCTTACACGGTCCCATTCCGCTTCGAGCACAGCTGCTTGCGCAAATGTCCATGCTTCATGTCATTTTGACCCAACTATAGTTGTATGAGCATGAGTTGCATAAGTGACATTAAAGGCATTACTCCATGAATCTGAGGTGGTACGGATTTCAGGTGTATTCGTATATTGGATAGTAGATTATAGAGAGGGATGATTCCGTCCATTTCTTCCTAATAGCCGTAAAAAACGGCCCGGAAAATACGGCTTTGGGCGTTCTGGCGCACTATTTTCTACAAGAAGTTCGACTGGAGCGCGCCAGCTTTGTGATGCGCCGCATCTTCCAGGCCGTTTTTTTAAAAGAAGAAATGGACGGAATCATCCCTCTTCTCCATCTACTATCCTGTATACGAATATTCCACCTGAAATCCGTACCATCTCAGATTCGTTACGGGTGGAATGCCTTTAAATTGCAGAGAATAGAGCCTGTCATTTGAAGCCGAGTTAGAATGACAGTCAGTTGTAACACGTAATTCAAAAAACCTCTTTCTCTCGACACTACGAATGGAACCTATCTGGTTTAGATTGGAATAATGACCCTTGTAAAATGAAAGAACCTTGACAGAATTAAAATTTTTGTTCTCTCGTTTCCCCGAGGATCATTACTGGGTTGGACTACTACCTTTTTGCTTGTTAAGGACTCATATCATAGACAACGTGGAGAAAAAATAAGCATAGGATATCACTGAATATCTTCGTAATAATGTGAATAAGAAAAAAAAAGGAAAGAGAAAAAGACGAAAGAAAGGCAGAAAAGAAAGAAGAAGTAAGAAGGAAGAGGAGTAATAAGAAGAAGCATGGATAGAGGGTCATTATTGTGGATAAAACCGACAAACACAGGTGCGACAGGGAGAAGCCGGACCTTTCTCGAGCGAAGCGGTCCACCCATTTCAAACCCCTTTCGCGAAAAAATGTAGTTTGGGGGGGGGGGGAGGGAGGGAGAAGGGGCACCCAGTGGCGCCCTTATTTCTGGAGCTCTATCTTACTTGTTGTTTTAGTAACATTAACTTACATGCCATAGATCAACTAAGACTAATGATTACGTCATAGGATCCCGATTGCTTTAGTTAGTTACTTCCTAAAATGAGAATGCGACTGAGTGCCCTCAACCTTCCCCTTCCCTAAGTGAAAAGGTCTACTTAAAATACGTAGAAAGTTAAATTAACACAAAAAATAAGGTCATTAGAAGGGAATTCAAAAATGATGACAATCAGACACACATGAAAACATAATACCTGGAGAGGCGGATGTCGCAGAGACCGAAGTGGAAGTTACCCTACAAACAGTTTTGGTTTTTCTTTATTTTCGTAAAATCTCTCCGCTCTGGAAAAGCTAAGAAACGTACCGGGAGAAATCTGGCCTCGGTAGCCGTGCGTCAACGAATTTAATCATTGGTATGCGAGCAGCAGCCTAAAAACATGCAGGACATTGTGTGCAGAAACGGATTCTCCATATAAAAAAGAAAGAACACTACGAAAGCTCACGTCCTAATAATTCAATTAGTAACCAAAAGTACCGTCTTAAAATCGCACAATTACTTGACTAAAAGCGTCCCTGGGCTAAAGTTAACAGTGCATAGGCAAAAATCAGTTATTTTGACTACAACTCTAAGGTGCTGCTTATGGATAACGTTGAGACGAACAAACTCACGCCCTAATAATTTAGTTAGTAAACAAACAAACAAACCAAAAAAAAAACCGAAGTGCAAATGTATGGGAGGACTACAGGAAAACAACACAAACATATCGAAGTGAAGCAACAAATCAGTACACAAGAAGTTCCATTCTACTTTTTTTTCATGGCTCGCTGTAAAATGAACGATGTCAGGTAACTTGCATGTGACACAGCATACTTAACGTCTAGGAGTTCCATTCCACTCCTAGACGTTAAGTATGCTGTGTCATGTGCAAGTTACCTGATATCGTTCATTTTACAGCGAGCCATGAAAAAAAATTGTGATTTTGCAGGTGTTGTGGTGTTTATGAATCTATTCAGAAGTTTGAATAATGTTCTAAAATGCTGTTCCGTTTTCTTAGAATGGGAATTTTTGCTAGAACTCTGGTTTTTGCGTTGAATGAAGTACAGTAATTCGAGCCAAGGTCGATGCTAATTGCCTCGCTCTCCAGTATATTGCAGAAGAGAACTTTCTCTATCAGAAGCATACCCATGGTCTCGTTTCTGTCATTAAAACCATGCGACACCGATCCTACGCTGAATAGTGTAAAAGGAGGACTTAGAGGCATTACCCAACGAATCTGAGGTGGTGCAGATTTCAGGTGGAGTATTCGTATATGAGATGTGAGACTACGGAGAGGGGGGAAGGGGTTATTCCGTCCATTTCTTCCTAATTGCCGTAAAAAATGGCCCGGAAGATGCGGCGCCGCACAAGGCTGGCGCGCTCCAGTCGAACTCCCTGTAGAAAATGGTGCGCCAAAACGCCTGAAGCCGTATCTTCCGGGCCGTTTTTTACGCCAATTAGCAAGAAATGGACGGAATCACACAGCTGTCCATAATCTACGATTCCGTATACGAATACTCCACCTGAAATCTGTACCACCTCAGATTCGTGGGGTGATGCCTTTAAAATTAAAACATTGCTTTCTAGACCAGTAGCTGGTGAGGATTCTGCTGCATTATCTCCTACGAATTAGCGAAATTAATTGTTTCATTAAGAAAATTCATGTGGATGGAAAAAAAACAGAATGGAACTTCAGGAAACGAGAATCAACCCGAAGAAAACAGTATCATAGTCGTATAATGTCTCTGTGGCCACTTCCAGCAGTGTTCATAACGCAGTGTTCAGCAGTGTTCATGTTTTTCACCGATTTCTGCGGGCAATCCGAGTAGACCTAACAAAGGTACCACCTCGATAACGTCTCCCGCCTGCGGATCCCGCCCGGCTTCGAAAGCAGCTGCTTCCGCAGTTGCACATGGCTTCAGAATGTTTCGACCCAACTATAATTAAACGCATACATTCAAGAACTTTTGAATCACAATATCCATAGCTGATATCTTTCAAAAACCTATTCTAGAAATGCAAAAAAAGAACATTGAATGTGAAGTTGCATACCACGAGCTTTTTGTCTGTGAAGCAAAAATTGAAACCAAATCGGAAGGAGGAAACTCATGTTATCGACGTCATGTGTTCTTGCTCCGAAAATCTCTTCACCACTGTAGAGTTTCACTTCTGCTCCGTCACTCCTGTAAGATATCACAGCAGAATGCTGTTCTTATACACGTTGGTCATTTCATTTAAAAAAAAATGTATGAAAGATGATGGGTTGACAGATGCAAGCTACAGGGCCGCCGGATATAGAAACACATAAATAATGAGACATTCATCGAACTCACTGCATACTTAATACGTCATAATTGCTACAAGTCCCGAACTCAGATTTGTTTTCAGTAGTTGGACAAAGTCTCTCTGCACAGCCAGGTTTTATCCGCACGAATAAGTGAGCGAATTTTGCAGAGTGGATTGAAAGATACTGAAGAATAATTATAACACAGTTAACGAACTGTTTGATGGAACAGAAGAAGAACTCGAACCTGAGTATTCACATAAACTCTTACATCGCTATTTTGAAACCCAACGTTAAGATCGGTTAAGGGCGACGGTTTCGTGAAATCAATAGTAAACATAACAAAATCTCTAGAAAAAAAAAAGAACTCTGCGCGACAAAATTGAAAGGAAACAGAACTCGCTCTTAATAAATAATCTTGCACACCTACCGATATCCAAAAATATCGTATAGTTCTAGTCTAATTAAAATGTCACCCATGCTCAGCTCGTTGCGAAGAATTGTAGACGTCATGAATCTACAATTCTTCGCAACGAGAGAATCACTTGGGTGAAATATACTGACTTGCTGGAATCATAAAATCTATGATGCTTATCATGATATCCTCAATTCACAACTGGCTGCCGCACACTCCCTTACAACCTCCTCTTGCAACCCTCTCCCTTTCCGACGCGAAAATCTCATCACGCGCTTGACTCTGATTCCAAGAAGATATGCTTTTGATCAGTTTAAAATTGATATACATTGTAGTGTAGGTGATTTGAGCTACTTTAGATGCTGGAAGTTGTCCGCAAACGCGTGTTTTGTTCACTCGCACCGCGATGGCAGCATCAAAAACTGAGTTGAACTACATAGATAAGTAGTAGCACTTTTGTCGATTTTCTAGAGTCTTACGACATAATAAATCGATCGCAAGAGTGCGGTCATAAAGACAAATTTCGCAACCGCACTACGTGACTTGGCGCGGTGCCAGTCTTAGCGCAACCACTTTCGCAACTACGTCGTAATTCATTTCGTCCCTATTTGGTGGTAGTGTCCCAAGGCAGCTCGCCGCTTGTACCGCGTTATCACACGAAGGATGGCGAGAAAGGTAAGTAGTTATATAGATAAACACATGGAAAAAATTCTGTGTACGCCGGAAACGTTGTCGCCACGACTGTCAAGCCTAGTGTCAGAAAGTGACGATGACAGTCTAGAAGAGGAGCAAATGGAGAGCTGGGTAAGTGTGATTTGTGCTGCTGTAGAAGAGTGATTTAAGCCGAGCAACGGCACGCAGTGTAAAGAATCTCAAGGTTTCTTGTCAATAATAAGTGTTCTATATTACGAAAGACTAGTACCATGGTGCTTATGTGAGCATGGTTGCCGCCATGGAGGAGAATCGAAGTTTTGGAGGAAGGCCGAATTCGATCAAGATCCACCTTTAAAACAGTATTTTATTGATCTTGAAGATGTCGCCGCCGGCTATGGATTCATTTTAAACAAAAACATACAGTCACCACGCAACGATGTTGCCACGCATATGGTCAATGAGAGTATCAATAATCGCCGAGTTCGCGAATGTTCCTCTGTTATTCGATCTATCTTGATTTGGATTCGTGGATTTTCGAATGTGTACCCGAATTCGTCTTTTTAATGATGTAATTCTGTATTTTA
>NC_087373.1:16005992-16022992 GCF_031761385.1 Necator americanus | reverse complement strand
CGATTAGAATGATCACCACGAAAGATGACTGCAAGCTGCTTTTAATATGTGTTATTTATTCGGAGGATTAGTCAAAATTTCTTCAAATGATATTCTGGTGTCGATATATCAAAAAATGATAGGTTATTTATAATCATTGGTGGTTTTCATCTGAAATCTCAAATTTATAATTGTAGTCAATTCCTCTATAGTTTACTTCTTTCAATTTACATTATATATTTTCGTATTGCATATTCGGTGTCATATTGTGATTACTGTGGAAATGATGATGATTTTGGTCTAAAACAGCATTTCTATCAATTAAATCAATTACACTGCAGTTTTTCCAGGGTATTGATCGAAACCTGCGCCTAATCTTCGTAGTCATAAAAATGATGGTGACTTCTACCTAAAACATTGATTTTATCAATTTAATCAGTTGTCATGTGGTTCTTCTGAGGATTGATTAGAATCAGCTTATGTTATATTTTTGTCGGGATGATTTTGTTCTGAAATCTCTTTTCTAAAATAAGAAAAAAAAAATAAAAGTTTAGTCGAAGACAAGGATAAGTTTTCCCAGAACTTTTTCATACTACATTTTGTTTAACAAAAAAAAAGAAGTTGGCTTTGTACTATAATAGTATATAAATTTGAGAAATCATTACAATTGTTACAAACTTAAGAAATTACGGTCAAAAATTAGAGAAAAATAATTTAAAATTAATGTTAGGTTGATGCAAAAGAAATGCACATCTTTTTTTTCTATCAAATTTAATGTTAGCTTTACTGGCGACTGGCCTAAGAATTTTTTTTAGACGAACTATCGTTGGCTGTTGGAAAGCTTTTTAGATGCACTATCTGATCTTTTTTTTGGTTGATCCAAAGTTATTAGCGTTTCTTTTACGTTTTCGACAAAATAAATCAGAAATAAACAAAATTCAGTGAGTTAATCAATAATCAGTAGTTATTAATCAGTTATCTACTCTACGCCATTGTTTACAACTGCTTCTAATAGTCATCGCTATCGTGCTATACAGCTCTCCAATCTCTTGAATAGTTTCTACCTAGCTGTAGCACTTGAAGGCAACATGCTACGAATCTACAGGTATTATGGTTCCCCAAGTAAATGCTAGAGATGGGGTTTGTAAATTACGTCGTTAGAAGTGACGTCGCTCATCACCCGCTATATCGTCACAGAAAACCCAGTTGAAGGCAGCATTTTCACGACGGTTGCAACAATACTACCCCTATTGCACGTGGCGCATCTAAGTGCGTAACACGTCAAAACAACAGAATTCTTCTCAACTGCCCATTCTAGTGAAACCATTGAAAAGGCAGCTGAGGGGACCAGAGCGATACATAGGAGTGGGCCGTTCTTACGTGCCTCGAAGGAGCAAACATCGTTCCTACGCCGTTTTTTTATGACCTTAGGGAGAGATGAGCGGAACCACTCCCGCATCCCACAATCCTCAACCCTATCTCTAGTTTACCTCTGGGAAACCAATATCACGTCAAATTCGTAGGTATCTCTTTCAACGCAAAAAGCAGCAGATGCTGAAAATGCTCTTTTTTGTCGAATTGACTCTACATTTGAGGCCCGAAAAGAGCACAATACATGTTAACACATAATATTACGCACAAGAAGTCCCCCTTCGGAAAAACATTTCGTTTTCAAGAGCATGGAACCTGACATAGACCCCCGGACCTGATATTTTTTCCATTATACTTTTTTCGGTCTATATATCCATATTTTTCATGTAACTTTAGCATCAATACATCCTACCTTCAGAAAGAAAGTGATCCAAAAGACCAGTGGAAGACTTCGCGAACCGTTCTTAAAAAAGAAAGGTGACCGTTAAGGACCTTCGGAACTACCGTCTGATATGCTTGCTGAGCGTGTTATACAAAGTATTCACCAAGATCATCCTCACACGCATATCTAGGACGCTAGAGAGTCCAGCCTCAAGAACGTATATAAGTCTGGATTCCGCCAAGGGTTCAGCTGCTTGGACCACATCAGAAATTGTTGTAGGGTCAAGAGAATTAAGGGAATACTGACGCTCTAGAAAAAGCCCCTTGTTCTAACCTTCGTCGACTATGAAGAAAGCCTTGACACCGTAGAAAAAATATGTATAAATACCGTCAGCGCTGGTCGATCAGGGTGTTAGCACGCGTCGTATGTGAGGACATTAGAGGAAGTTCTCAGCATGTATCTGATCGATGACAGTGGTAACTAGGATACAGCTTTTCCATCGGAACCATCATTTTACCCATTGGAAAGGGGCTAAGACAAGGCGATACTAGTCATCGCCGAAGCTATTTCACCCTGCATTGCAATTGACAATGAAATCACGATATCCTGGGAAGAAAGGGGCATACGTGTTGATGAAAGATTTCTCTCAAACCTTTTTCATTGCGGACGACATCGTTCTTGTATTCGAGCAGTACCAATGAAGAAAGAAAAAACGATGCTACCAACGAATTGAACGAAGCAGGGAAGAGCATTCAGGTGTGATTTAAAGCAATTAAGCAGAAAAAAGACACAGTTCAGGTTTGAAGAACGCGCACTGCGAGGACGGAGGAGTACAACTTGAAGGCTTCCAAATCGTGGAAACTCCGTCAAACGTATACCTCGGACGTTCTATGAACATGGAAAACGACTTGAAGGAAGAACTGAATAGAAGAATGAGAGCAGCATGGGCAGCATTCGCAGCCGTCAGGGAAGCTTTGCTGCGGACCAAATGACGGACCATGATCTTCGTGCCTTTCTGTTCGACTCGACAGTCCTTCCAGCGCTCTGTTCGCACGGGAGACACTGGATGAGTCTAGAAGCTACTTCTAAACTCCTGAACGAGCCCTTGAGAGATGTCTCATTGAAGTTTAACCGGCGCACACAACACCTTACCGGTCTTCGTAGCTCCGACTTAAGAGGAATGTCCGTCTTCGCGAACCTGCGGAATATGTATCGAAAGCAAAACATAGATGGGCCGGTCACATCATGAGAAGAATCGATGATAGACGGACTAAAAGAACGCTAGGGTGGATCCCAAAGGACGCTAAACGCCCTCGAGGGAGACCGCCAACGAGATGGAGTGACGTGTTCGCTGCACGGATGGACCAGCTGAGAGCTCAGCTGGATACGGCTCAAGGACCTCGTCAGCGTCACTCACGAAGCTTGAGATAGCAGCAGCATGAACACACCACGCGAATACCACGATGAATACCAGAATAGGAATAGCAGCAGCGTTTAAATCACCGGCCACTTTAGCACTGTCTGTTGTCGCTGTTTCTTTTGAGTGACGCCGTCGTTATATTGAGGCGTTAGTCCGTGTAAGTAAGTACACCCATTATGAACAGGATGACGAGCAATGTGCTTTGACGTTACTAAGGCACACAGAAATTGGCAAAGAGAGTGTAGAACAATATAGGACACAAAAAGGGAACAGTTCTTATCATTATCATACAGTGACACCAGCGCTTTACGGAAATAAGAATGAAAGCGCGCTTTTCAACCTAAGCATCTTATTTTGCGCCTTGTTAGGACTAGTTTATTCATTTTCAAGTAGGGCAGCTATTCCGCGAACAGATATGTCAGAAAACTTTGATCATACAACAATATAGAAAAAAATAAGAGAAGAAATCATAACTAACTAACTAACTAACTAACGTAACTTCGACACGTAGTGTGAGATGATTTATAGAAGAAGAGAAACGAACAAAATACTGGAGTTTATAAGGGCCAAACGATTTCCCCGAATGCAACTGCAAGTGTTGTGTATCTCTATAAATCTATATATCGAGTTATCAAATGCTCTAGGCCTGAACAAAAATTTCACTATCAATAATTAAGAACTCGCGGTCGATTTGTCGGAGTTGGGTCGGAACATCTGAAATGGTTCAGTGAAGCTTTTTGTTATGATTGTGAATTAGACAACGCACATGCAGATGACCGTACCCACAGCTGGACGTAGAAGGCGAGGCATAGGAAGTTTCGAGGAGAGCGCAAGTTTCTGAAGAAATGAGGCGTCAGTTCTTCAGCTGTCATTTCTTCAAACCGCTTCTCATAATTATTTTATCTGTAAAGTAACATTTGAATACAACTCCTTCATCGCAAATCCTAGATTTGGATTACAATCGACTAGATTTCTTTGAGATCGCCGAATTAAAGAAGGAACAATTCGGCTAGATTCCTTTGGGATCGCCGAATTACAGAAAGAGCAAATCGGCTAGATTCCTCCGGGATCGCCGAATTAAAGAGTGTCATTTATATATGAATTTATATTAGACATCTATATAAGATATATAATTTATTCGATTAGAATGATCACCACGAAAGATGACTGCAAGCTGCTTTTAATATGTGTTATTTATTCGGAGGATTAGTCAAAATTTCTTCAAATGATATTCTGGTGTCGATATATCAAAAAATGATAGGTTATTTATAATCATTGGTGGTTTTCATCTGAAATCTCAAATTTATAATTGTAGTCAATTCCTCTATAGTTTACTTCTTTCAATTTACATTATATATTTTCGTATTGCATATTCGGTGTCATATTGTGATTACTGTGGAAATGATGATGATTTTGGTCTAAAACAGCATTTCTATCAATTAAATCAATTACACTGCAGTTTTTCGGGGGTATTGATCGAAACCTGCGCCTAATCTTCGTAGTCATAAAAATGATGGTGACTTCTACCTAAAACATTGATTTTATCAATTTAATCAGTTGTCATGTGGTTCTTCTGAGGATTGATTAGAATCAGCTTATGTTATATTTTTGTCGGGATGATTTTGTTCTGAAATCTCTTTTCTAAAATAAGAAAAAAAAATAAAAGTTTAGTCGAAGACAAGGATAAGTTTTCCCAGAACTTTTTCATACTACATTTTGTTTAACAAAAAAAAGAAGCTGGCTTTGTACTATAATAGTATATAAATTTGAGAAATCATTACAATTGTTACAAACTTAAGAAATTACGGTCAAAAATTAGAGAAAAATAATTTAAAATTAATGTTAGGTTGATGCAAAAGAAATGCACATCTTTTTTTCTATCAAATTTAATGTTAGCTACTGGCAATAGCCTAAGAATTTTTTTAGACGAACTATCGTTCACTGTTGGAAAGCTTTTTAGATGCACTATCTGATCTTTTATTTTGGTTGATCCAAAGTTATGGCGTTTCTTTTACGTTTTCACAAAATAAACAGGAAATAAACAAAATTCAGTAATTAATCAATAATCAGTGGTTATTAATCAGTTATCTACTCTACGCCATTGTTCACAACTTCTTCTAATAGTCATCGCTATCGTGCTATACAGCTCACAAATCTCTTGAATAGTTTCTGTAGCTGTAGCACTTGAAGGCAGCATGCCACGAATCTGGCGTGGTATAGGTTCCCCAGGTAAATGCTAGAGATGGGGTTGTAAATTACGTCATTAGAAGTGGCTTCGCTCATCTTTCGCTAATCGTCGTAGAAAACGGTGTGGAAGACGGCATTTTCACGACGGTTGCAACGTACCACCCCTGTGCACGTGGCACATCTAAGTGCGTAGCGGCTGAAAACCGGGAATTCTTCTCAACTGCCCATTCTAGTGAAACCATTGAAAAGGCAGCTGAGGGGACCGGAGCGTGCACAAGGTGGGCCGTTCTTACGTACCTCGAAGGAACAAACATCGTTCCTACGCCGTTTTTTTATGACGCTTAGGGAGAGATGAGCGGAACCACTCCCGCATCCCACAATCCACAACCCTATCTCTAGTTTACCTCTGGGAAACCAATATCACGTCAGATTCGTGGTATGCTGCCTTTAAACGCAAAAAGCAGCAGATGCCGAAAATGCTCTTTTTTGTCGAATTGACGCTGCATTTGACGGCCCGAAAAGAGCACAATACATGTTAACACATAATATTACGCACAAGAAGTATTACCAAAACATTTTGTTTTGTAGGACGAGGACAAAAACAATTCGGACCCGCGTCTTTTTTTTTTGTATTTTTTCCATTATACTATTTTTAATGAAGTCTATATATCAATATTTTATCAATGAAATCTATACATCAATATATATTACCTGTGGTTTTAAATTAGCAAGCATTAGTCCAAAATAACTGCGGTCCCAGCAGATATGATCTTCAACGGGAATATATTGCTTGAAAAATGAAATGACAGTTAAGTATTCGTAATATACATGCTATTGTGAATAATATTTTTTATATATATATATATATATATATATATATATATATATATATATATATATATATATATATATATATAGCTAGAGAATCGAGAGACAATATATTCGTATATAATGTCTCACGATTCTCTAGCTTAACAGGATTTTCTGCCGCTCATATAGCAATCAAAAATTAGTTGTAATAAGCTGAATTAAGGAAACAAACTGACGCTCAATAGAAAAAGATAAATAGAATAATATAATATAATAAATAGTGACAAAGAATACTATGAAGAAAGATTGACATATAATGCTGTAAATAAAAATATACAGTATAATATAGACATCAAAGATGGCTCAGTGCAAGAATTACAGGAAAGAAGTGTTAGCACATATACATACTGTGCATGTGCGGATATAAATCGAAAAAAATGAGGAAGTTCTCAGCATGTATCTGATGTTTGTTTTGACAGTGGTAAAGAGCGATCGAGAGTTTGATCCCCATCGGAACCATCATTTTCACAAAATGGGGAAAACAGCTAAGAACGACGGACAACATATTTTAAAGTCATTTTACGCCATTTCATACTATTTACACCCTGTGTTACAGATTGACAATGAAAACAAACGGTCAAAAGTTCGATCCTCTCTGGGATTTTTCCATTTTTCGATGCAGAACGCATTCTAAAAACATTTTTTCCGGTGTTTTCCACTTCTTACAGGCACTTTTACTCATTGACCGTGATCACAGGCAGTGGATTGTTGTATTCACGCCGGGATCTTAATCTTTAAAATGCAAATGAAAGAAAAATTACTGTCATTCTACCGGCAATCTTTCTGAAGTTGTATTGATAGCATTATTTACCGCATTCAGGTGTGATTTAAAGCAATTAACAGGAGGTCATGATTGAAAATCACTGCAGCGCTTTTCGGATTTTATCAGGTTTGAATAAACATGAATAACGGACCGAAGAGGAGATGAAATGAGGTGGATGAGGCGAAAATGAAACTTGACAGTAAAGATTTCGAGAAAAAATTTGAAAATTTCAGGACAAATTTAGTGATTTTCCTAATAAAAAAAATTTAATTTAATAATTTCAAAAAAAAAAAAAATCAGTCTGTACAACAATGTGAAATTGTATTGCAAGAAATTTTCTGTGCATGTCGTTGTTCAGAAATTCGTTGAGCCTATTTTGCACTGTTTTTCTTTTGCTGCGGCTGTAAATGTCTTTTTTTGCTTAGTAACATAATCAAAATTGCTTTCTGGAGTGATAATAAGATAATAAGAAAATTCGTCACTGCTGGATGAGAAATCTGCTTTCTAAACTCCTGAACGAAAAGTGCAAAAACTTCACGCTAGTGAAGGATTGATCACTGGTCATTCAAGTAAGAACGGCGCTACAACACGATGCACCAAAAATCACGTCGTTTGTGGGCCCGCTGATCCTTGATAAAGATAATAATAAAGATCCATATAATAGCTAATACATAAATAACATTAAGTTTCGTATATAATAATGAAAAAAATTTATAGTGCTTAGATTTAATGGTTTTGACATCAAGCTTCTTTTATAGGGATCAAGAGGGAGGTACGCCCATTAAAGACAAATTATTTTCCATTCTATTGGCATCAGAACTTTTATCACGTTATTTGTAATTAATATGAAATAATTAGCCATCTATTTCTTTACATCCCTTAATATGTATTCATTTAACATCGACTACCTCTTTGACATTTCTTCTTTTTCTTTCTTCATTTTTCACCTCTCCCTCCACATCTCCCCTCTACCTCTACTGCTCCCACTTTTCTCTTACGACCTCCATGTCGAGAAATTCAGAGCGCCCCCTTGACCTTGGCCACAGGTGACTTTTCAAAAAGTATTTTTGTGATAGTTTATAAGATTTCTAGTTATATCCAATAAAACTGGCGCACATGAATTTATTGATGCCCAAGTATTGCAATAGACATCAAGTTGAATCGAAAAAAAAAAGAAATCTGAATCGTATCCGCATCTTTTTCGTCTTCTGTCGAAGAATTAGTGATTTTACCACACGTGAAATTTAATTTAAGTCGCTCTATCCGAAATAATTTCATTTTTGCTTACAGATGTGGAGCAACAATTTTTGTGGAATCTATGCATTCTATATTCTATTCTTTATTCCTATGACTTCAAATTTGGCCGATTCTATTCTATTATATATTTTCAACGAATTCAAACCTGGTCGAAGTGTTGCTGAAGCAGCAAGAACCATCAACAGAATATGGAGACAAAGAAGGTTCTATGTATGCATAGGAAAACACCGATTCGAAGAATTAAAAGGATAAAGGATAAAGTTTCTGGCGTTAATCAATCCGCCTGAGATGCGCCCCCACGTTCGCTTCAATTCAGAATCGTTTGGGGTTTACGAACGTGTATCTGGCCTACACAATGACTTGCGGTGGACAGCCGATGTGTCAGGTAAGTGCTTTTATCCTTCCAGACAAGTCTGGTACCAATTTATCGGCCCCGGAGGGATGAAAGGCTTGGTGAGCACTAAGGAGGATTCGAACCTCCGATCGATCATGAAGGAAGTGGAAACTCTAACCACTACACTAAATCCGCCCCACCACACCCGATTTAGTTGCCTAAATTGGAGTGAATAGCTGCCTAGCAGTACTTTGGTACGAAAAAGTCAACATCAACTGCACCAACTATGACCGACCAGCTGAAAAAGCAAGTCGGGGAATTTACAGTAGATACCGTCGCGCTTCCCGAGAAGCGTGCGGCAGGCACATTAGGAGCGGTGTCAGAGCCCGTAACCAATCTGATGTCACTGAAATTGAAGTTTAATGTCCCTTTTCCAAGTTTGATATTCGCATGTATATAGTGTACAAAAACAACGATGGAAAAGAGCATCTTGAACAGCTCACGAAGCGGACAAAAGATGATTTCCCTGAACAAGAACGGAAAGGAACTGTCCTTGTTCAGTAGCACCTGCTGAGAAGGAATCCGAATGTGTTCCCGCAGGATGAGGCTCTCCTCTATAATCGTGCTGCCGTTCTCTTTTTTGCACAGAAACGGATCAAGCGAGACGGAGAAGAGAATGTATTCATGTTACCCGCGAGCTTGGTACCTAGTGCAGGTAAAGATGCTACGAGCGTTAACGTCGTGATTTAAAGGAAAAAGTCATCGAGGGATTCTAGGGTAACTTCAAATGACTTAGCTAAAGCTGTATCATATTAAAAAAAAGAAACAACAAATTTATTTGAGCCGTCAACACAGTTGGAGTGAAACAATGTACTGTAGAGCAGCACTTCCAAAAATATTGAAACTTTCCGCCGCTCAAATATCCAGAGAAGTTCACTGTCTCGCAACCTCAGAACACTGCTTTTTCACGTGCAAGGGTGCTTCTCAAAATATCTAGGAGTGGTAGCGATTCTCCAGAAAATTCCAAAAGGGTACAGCGAGACCAGGTGTCACTGCTGGTCTCTCATATTGTTCTTGATCGCTTCGTCAATCGCGGTCATAACATCTACATCGGCTCAAACAAATGCAGTCCGTAGCTTATTCCAAAAAAGGAAGAGTGAAAACGAGCCAAAGCGAACGACAGAAGGTTCGATGTAATGTTTAACTGATTTGAGGCAAATTCTACAGCCTTTTTACGTACCATGTTGATAGTATTCTCTGTACAGTTGTATGTGTATCATTGTGTGAAAATGCTGTTTAGCCATTTATAGCATAGTAGTGTGCTGGAAAGAAATATTAATTGTAGCGTCTAGTTGAAGTGGAATTTCAGAGTTCTGATCAATGCTAATCTAATCTAATCTAATCTGCTAATGAAGTACAGTATAGGGAAGAGAACAGCTAGCCTACCGTTTATATTAATATCTGAATAAATATTCGATAGTCCACTGCCTTTAGGGCAAGGACAATGGCAACTGCGTGAAAAAGATTTATCAGTGAAAACTGATTATCAGGTAGTTTATTCGAGATTCGTTCAAATAACATGTGTACGTCGGTTACTTAGATATGTTTAACGATTGTTTTTTGTTTGTTTTTCTTTCGCTTGTTGTTTTTTTAAGTGTTTTATCAATTAATACGACTATTATCCAGATTTCCGAGGGTTTGCTCAAAAGTTGCTCGCATCGTTTTCCTACAAACATTTTTTTAAAAGATGTTTTTGATTTTGGTCAAATATCACTTCAAGTTATTTCTATGTAGTTTCTCTGGGATTTATTCATATAACATCATCTTGTATGATAACGGGCTTTTATGTATGTATGTATGTATGTATGTATGTATGTATGTATGTATGTATGTATGTATGTATGTATGTATGTATGTATGTATGTATGTATGTATGTATGTATGTATGTATGTATGTATGTATGTATGTATGTATGTATGTATGTATGTATGTATGTATGTATGTATGTATGTATGTATGTATGTATGTATGTATGTATGTATGTATGTATGTATGTATGTATGTATGTATGTATGTATGTATGTATGTATGTATGTATGTATGTATGTATGTATGTATGTATGTTTGTATGTATTTCAGGAAATTATGGATTGCGGTGAGACGAATCCATTGGCGGAATCGGATTGATATAGTACTCATCAGAGAGCAACGATGTGGCATTGAGGAGAATCCCACGGTGTCCAGTTGAAGGGAAGTTTGATTCGATTGAATTTCCTATGGGAATTTCGCTGTAGGCTTTTACGGAGATCTCTATTTATCTAGTTTTATAGTGTACTTCTTATTAGAAAATAAATATTTAGGATGACATGCATCCACCTGCTCGTACGGGGCGAATCATGAGTTCAAATGAAAGAAGAAAGTGAGAGAAACATGCGTACTCTGGGCAGGGATATGCTAGGAAGCATGTTTGAACCTAAGAATAAGGTCAGCTTGTCATTACAGAAGGTTATTAAATTATTCTTGTAGAATCGTAAAATTAGTTTTTTCAATGTCATTCTAGGTGAAAAGAAAGAATGATATTGTTATGAATTTCTATATTTGTTACGTTTTTTTTTTATAGAATGAGCGAATTTCATCCGTAGATGGAGGATTCTGCAATCACTACAATTTTTTTCGGATTGTGGTTCTGGGAGAGTGTTGTTCTGCTCTAAAGCAGAGAAAAGTTGTAGACGTCCGTTAAATTTGGATTTTTTTCTTGAAAATTGTATAGTTGTATTTTTCAAAACGTGTTCAATAAATTCCTATGTATAACTTGTTTCTGTTTAGTTTGTACGGTCGGTTTGCTTACCACATTTAACACTATCTCTCGTAACCTGATACCTTGTAGTATCTATCAATCTAGCATCTATCTTGATGAAGACGATAATCTTTACGAAATGGGTTTATTATTTGTAAACTGTCTCTGTCTTCTATGCTATCACTTTTTGTTGTCTTGAAAACAAAAATTGTCCACTTTTACCATCTTTTTTCAAGTACAGTCTGATTGCTGCGCGCAACTTGTCTCTACGACGGTAGCGATCGAATGCGCCAGTGCAATAGAGGGGGTACCTGGCGATGGTTTTTAGATGTTTAGGTTTCCTTGCTGTGAATAGGTGTTTTTTGTAGCATTCTCTTTCCACTCACTGATCTTCAAGTGATAGCGTCTAGGTGATTGGAGTGCAATAGGAAAAGAAAAAAGGAGAGAAAAAAATATATATAAACAAGTAGAAGTAGCGGAATCATAGCCGATTATTCTGTAAGGTGTTGCTTCGACAATTCAAAGTTGCTTTCTTTGAGTGTGCTGTAATCGCGTCAGTTTGTATATGAAAGTTGGCCAATTAATTGCACTAATTCATTGTAATCGTGGCGTGACAAAGTTTCTGGGATCGCAGTGAGTTGTGAACACAAATAATAATGTAAGTAGACGTGACATTCTGAACGATCGATGACGATGTGGTGGAGTGGAATCGTGAGCAGAATCAACAAATTCACAAATGAAATGTGTTCAGGTACATAAATTAAGAAGATAAAGGATGAGTATTCCTAAAAGTGAAGATCTAATGGAGGATATCGCAACCACTAGCTCAGGTTCGGTGATCGTTAACTTGACGAAGAACAATGACACTTCTTCGGCTGATGTTAACAAGAGGAGGAGTTGGAAATTAAGGACGCTTTTTCAGAGAAACTCACTCTTGCTGACGTTGAAAAATGGGATGCTCACGTGCTTTTGGCTGTCGCCAAACAAAAACTACGGAACGAGAAAGGTAGCAAACACACGTACGTCGGGCATAGGTGGGTTTTTTCACAACGTTATTGAATAAACCTTGATCAATGAGATACAATTTCGTGGACAGTAGCAATGGAAACAAATATAACTAGAGAAGAACGATTGTAAAAAAAAAAGGCCTTCTATTCAAAAAAAAGATCTACTGAGTTGAGAGTGAATGGGCAAAGTCATGCGGGTACGGTTTTGAATGTTGTATTGTAGGCCGAACACGTCGAGCGCGGATAACTCTGCACTTAGCCTTTTCTTTGTCTGTCCCGGTCCTGGGTTTCGTGGCGATGGTGATTACGAGAAGTTCCATTGCAGGATAAGAGAGATGCATTTCTCAGATGTGATCCCTGAAGAGACCGATCCTGTCATTCGTGATTTTTTGATAAGTTCTGTGTTTTCCTTGGCGTGCATGATCTCTATCTATGAGAACGAAACTGATGTGGATAGGAAGCGATATCTCATGAAGCAATCTAATTATAATTTTGTAACGATGTCAGGAGCGAAAAAGGCGTACACCTTCTATAAGAGATACTGCGACCACATGATGAATGCGCTCCTGCTTCACGACGGGAGTAACATAGCGATGACCGTAAGAGCGAAAAGTGTGGATATTGAGATCAGTCAGTTGAACGATCTAGCTAATGTTGGCATTCATTATGCCCTCACACATTCGTGGGAGGAATGCAGGCATGAAATCTGGCCGAGAAGGACTCTGATATTTTTACCATGTGGATTTAGATCTTACTCAAGAGTATTGCAAACAGCAACAAATGTTAAAATCTTTATCTACACAGAGCTTTCAGATATTCCCTCTGAGCTCGCGAATGAAACCAGATTGAACTATTGTATATTCGTGCTCCCCACCACTGACAAACCATGTGAACGAAACGAGTGGAATGCGCTCGCCATGGCGTTCACGCACATTGTAAGAAGAGGCGCCAAGTTGGTGACAGTTTGCGGACCACGAGGTGAAGCAGCATGGGAGCAGAATAGAATCGACGCTCTTAAAACGATGGAAATTATAAGGGATGCTGCGGCCGCTATGAAAACAAATGTAGTCACAACGTTCAACATGATTCCATCCGTAGCTGAACTTTTTGCGTCCATAGGACTCGGATGTCGCCAATCATCATTTCTTTCCTATCCGGTGCAATCGATAAGGGCATTCTTGACTGCTATGCAAGAGTTCGTGAAACCGCACGTGAATGCCGACTTGTACACGTTTTTTGAAGAGCCTATAAGCCGAACCAAAGCTTATAAGGAGAAAAAAAGATTGCTGGAGAATAGAGAGGGAGGAGAGAGGAGAAAGGCGAAAAATCTGGCACACAGCCAGCAGATGGATGAACGTGAACAACAGAAGCAGTCCATCATGAGCACGAGTGCAAAGTCGAGTCTGAGAACCGCCGACAGTCGGGGTCGAACTATGCATAGTTGTTGGAGAGGAAAAGGTTCGTCTCGCTCACGACTATCTAGGGGTGGTGGATGCGCACGGATGCCAAGAGGTAAGAGATATAATCCATATTCGTATTAGTAACATGTGCATATTTTTACTGTGAGTGATTGTTGATAATTGTTTATGTTTTTTTTTTTTTTTTAATTTTCCTCCAATAAATGCTTTTTTCGCCTTGAGTATCATCTTTTTTCATTCTCAAGAAGCGTCACGTCGCTGTTCATCACTTGTCTGTTCGGATTATTGTTGCCGTTTGTGCTTGTCTGTTAAGTGTCTGCTGCATTATAATTACTTTCTAGTTTTTTTTTTCGGTCTACTCTTCAGTGAAGCGCTGTAAAAATGAGAGCTCATTGCAAACAACTACTTGGTGTCGTGTACGCTATCCTTCTAACCGTCTTGATTCTTCCCCCCACACATGGCGGCTTCAGCGCGCACATGTCGGGGCGGGCCTCCGTTACAGGAGTGCCGCGAATCCCGGACGCAATTACAGAAGGGTTTCACAGAAATGGGTTCCATGCAGAGGTAGTTGGAATGGTAGCGCCGCATCGTTACGAGTGTGGTATACTGATTCTAGGTAGGTGATAGATATAGGAAAATTTTCGTAGATTTTCCATTTAACTTTTGTGCCCTGTACACTACGCGAATTCCAGACTACGCTTCGTATGTGAATGGGGCAATTTTTGATGAAACGGTAGAGCCATTGGTGAGCTCCATCACTGCCAACACTTCGATGGACGTTGATTTGTGCAGGAAGGTGGGCGATTACCCGGTTAACCTTTAGTTTCATGTAGCAGCGTGAAGTGTAGCGTAGTAACGAGCACTCGTAACAATGCAGTATTGATTATGTATAGTATCATAATTACGGTAATCACATGCGTTTAGGTATGTGATAGTGGTGTGAAGGAAGCTCGAAGAGCTCACGAAGTAGAGATGAGAGCATTATTTGATAAGTATCGCTCCAAGACGCTGCCATATGCGTACGTGATTTCATTTGCAGATTGAGCAGGTTGTGTATGTGCAGTCGAACAGGCGCTTTACGATCGGTTTTGCAGATACCAGGAACAAGTGTCGTTTCCATTCGTTGGAGTAATTGCTCTGGGATTTGGAGTTGGATTGGGAACGATCTTCTCTGAAGGCCTGCACAGCATTTCGCGTATGTTCTTCGGTGCAGACGATGGTGCTTTCAAGGTTAGCACATATGCCTCATACATCTGCTTCGCTTTTGATTCGTTACGGGAACGCGACACGTTGCGTTCACATTGAACGTTACCGTACGGGACGCAACTATACTGGGTTTAGGCGGCCATGAAAGAAATAGAGGCAGTGAAAGGAAAGCTAAACATATTAGCTGCTATCGTTGAGACGCAGACTTGCAGGTGAGTGAATAACGATGCAATCGAGTATGCGCACGTATGTATATAGTATAGAACAGCCTAATTTAAGTACTCGATGTGGATTGAGCCTTGCCATCGCAAGATCTCAGTTCCTGAATGCAGTGGAAGAGGCGATGAACGATTTGTTCAATTATGGAAAAATTTCGCATCGACTGATAAACCATGCCGGCCGATACGGTCTACTCGACTCGATCAAGCAGCTCATGGGCGTACAGTTCAACGCTTCATTGCTCTCCCGCTATTACTCTGTAGCGGGAGATGTATTACAAGCAACGGTACTCTCAATGAACGCTCGGGTAATGGAAGTGAAGGTATTGTGTTCAAAGTGATGGAGAAAAGACGCTTTGTCCCCTCTTCCAATTGATCTTCAACTCGTTTTCTAGGTCTGTTATCCGGTAACCAAAGTGGACGAGATCGGCTATGCGCTTGACGTGGTTCCGCTCGGACAATTCAGTAGCGGCACGAACGAGGAGTCATTTTGGTGGCACACGTTGAACCGATGGTACGTGGTGCCGCGTTCCCTCCAAATTAACAATATTAGCGCTCTCGGTACGGTACGAAATGGCGGCGCGGAATGTCGCCGCATCGCTTCGATCGCTATGTGCAGTATTGAAGAACAAGCTGTTGGCTGTCAATTGGATCAACATAGACGAGATAGATGCGAAATCACAAGGCTGAACTCGTCGGACCCAAATGTACGTATGTTGTCAACACTATCACCACCAACCGTTTTTCTTTTCACCTCTCTTGGGATTGACGATGATCACATATGTACGTAACGGAGATATCTGTTTTCAGTTCACCCTTATACGGCCGATTCTGCGGACAACTGTGATAGCTACTCGATACAGGCACATGCTTTATCGAGAGACCCCTGATGCTGAGGTTCAATCTCGACTGATCGAAACACCTGTTTTTATTGTCGAGATGCCTAAACTGGCAACCTTGCATATTGGGCTACATCGTGTTCAATCACGTGTCTCAGAAGGGGATTTTCTGGTGGATGTGAAGATTGTTTCGGTCAGTGATTAAATTAAGTATGTATGAATGCACGACTTGTGCTTAAAGAAAGTGAGTGAGAGAGAAAAGAAAATTATTCCTATCTTTTTACAGCAGAACACAACTTTTGGTCCTTTCATTGATGTTGATGCAACTGATGATGGCCGTAGTAGGTGGTGGAGCAGATTCGTTGTGATGGTGGACAACAATAGTCTTCAATACTTCGTATTAAGTGCTGCACTTATGTTATCCATTTGTTTTATAGTACGACTTTTGTTCCATTTGAACGAATACAATCGTTTCAAAAAGGAAATGGAGGCTTTCCGGGCAAGTTTTGATCAGCCGGTTAGTGCTGCCTCTGTGTAGTGTGGTGAGGTGGTAGTAGGAGGAGTAGAATGCTCAGATGTATTATATTTTATATTTTATATTGTGTATTGTATACTATATATTCTATATTGTATTTTGTATGTGTTATGTATATTTTATGTACTTTCTATGTACGTATTGAATGAACAGATATCTAGCCAGATAAAGACGTAAATCTTGCTGCAGCTGTGTTCGATAATTGATGTGGTATTCTTCTCTTTATCTACTTCCATGCTTATGTTTCCACTAGTTCGAATGCCACGTTAATCGTGGCCACGCAGACTTTGTTACCAAGGAGCCCGAAGTAACTGAGAACAACTCAGATAGAAAAAGACGGAAACACGCAGCATGTCGGAGTCTCGTCAAACTCGACGTGAACGTAAGACAGAACAAGATGCTGAACATAAGCGAAT
>NC_087373.1:16002492-16005492 GCF_031761385.1 Necator americanus | reverse complement strand
CCCACGACGTCGGATACCTATAGAAGGGGGTGCGACGGGTCCATCGGCGTCGGATACCTATAGAAGGGGGTGCGACGGGTCCATCGGCGCCAGATAGCCTTAGAAGGGGGTGCGACGGGTCCATCGGCGTCGGATACCTATAGAAGGGGGTGCGACGGGTCCATCGGCGCCAGATAGCTATAGAAGGGGGTGCGACGGGTCCATCGGCGCCAGATAGCCTTAGAAGGGGGTGCGACGGGTCCATCGGCGTCGGATACCTTAGAAGGGGACGGGTCGACGGGTCCACGACGGTCCATCGGATAGCCTTAGAAGGGGGTGCGACGGGTCCATCGGCGCCAGATAGCCTTAGAAGGGGGTGCGACGGGTCCATCGGCGCCAGATAGCCTTAGAAGGGGGTGCGACGGGTCCATCGGCGTCAGATAGCCTTAGAAGGGGGTGCGACGGGTCCATCGGCGTCGGATAGCCTTAGAAGGGGGTGCGACGGGTCCATCGGCGGCGGATAGCCTTAGAAGGGGGTGCGACGGGTCCATCGGCGTCGGATAGCCTTAGAAGGGGGTGCGACGGGTCCATCGGCGCCAGATAGCCTTAGAAGGGGGGCGACGGGTCCATCGGCGTCAGATACCTATAGAAGGGGGTGCGACGGGTCCATCGGCGCCAGATAGCCTTAGAAGGGGGTGCGACGGGTCCATCGGCGTCGGATACCTATAGAAGGGGGTGCGACGGGTCCATCGGCGCCAGATAGCCTTAGAAGGGGGTGCGACGGGTCCATCGGCGCCAGATAGCCTCAGAAGGGGGTGCGACGGGTCCATCGGCGTCAGATAGCCTTAGAAGGGGGTGCGACGGGTCCATCGGCGCCAGATAGCCTTAGAAGGGGGTGCGACGGGTCCATCGGCGTCGGATACCTTAGAAGGGGGTGCGACGGGTCCATCGGCGCCAGATAGCCTTAGAAGGGGGTGCGACGGGTCCATCGGCGCCAGATAGCTTTAGAAGGGGGTGCGACGGGTCCATCGGCGTCGGATACCTTAGAAGGGGGTGCGACGGGTCCATCGGCGCCAGATAGCCTTAGAAGGGGGTGCGACGGGTCCATCGGCGCCAGATAGCCTTAGAAGGGGGTGCGACGGGTCCATCGGCGTCGGATACCTATAGAAGGGGGTGCGACGGGTCCATCGGCGCCAGATAGCCTTAGAAGGGGGTGCGACGGGTCCATCGGCGCCAGATAGCCTTAGAAGGGGGTGCGACGGGTCCATCGGCGCCAGATAGCCTTAGAAGGGGGTGCGACGGGTCCATCGGCGTCGGATACCTTTAGAAGGGGGGGTGCGACGGGTCCATCGGCGCCAGATAGCCTTAGAAGGGGGTGCGACGGGTCCATCGGCGCCAGATAGCCTTAGAAGGGGGGTGCGACGGGTCCACGGCGTTTGATACCTATATAGAAAAGGGTGCGACGGGTCCATCGGCGCCAGATAGCCTTAGAAGGGGTGCGACGGGTCCATCGGCGCCAGATAGCCTTATGGAAAGGTGTGTGACGGGTCCAAGACGTCGGATACCCATAGAAGGGGTGCGACGGTCCATCGGCGCCAGATAGCCTTAGAAGGGGGTGCGACGGGTCCATCGACGTCGGATACCTATAGAAGGGGTGCGACGGGTCCCACGACGTCGGATACCTATAGAAGGGGGTGCGACGGGTCCCACGACGTCGGATACCTATAGAAAAAAGGTGTGACGGGTCCATCGGCGCCAGATAGCCTTAGAAGGGGGTGCGACGGGTCCACGGCGTCGGATACCTATAGAAAAGGGTGCGACGGGTCCATCGGCGCCAGATAGCCTTAGAAGGGGGTGCGACGGGTCCATCGGCGCCAGATAGCCTTAAAAGGGGGTGCGACGGGTCCAAGACGTCGGATACCCATAGAAGGGGGTGCGACGGGTCCATCGGCGCCAGATAGCCTTAAAAGGGGGTGCGACGGGTCCAAGACGTCGGATACCTATAGAAGGTGGTGCGACGGGTCCATCGGCGCCAGATAGCCTTAGAAGGGGGTGCGACGGGTCCATCGGCGTCGGATACCTATAGAAGGGGGTGCGACGAGTCCCACGACGTCGGATACCTATAGAAGGGGGTGCGACGGGTCCATCGGCGCCAGATAGCCTTAGAAGGGGTGCGACGGGTCCATCGGCGCCAGATAGCCTTAGAAGGGGTGCGACGGGTCCAAGACGTCGGATACCTATAGAAGGGGGTGCGACGGGTCCATCGGCGCCAGATAGCCTTAAAAGGGGGGTGCGACGGGTCCATCGACGCCGGATAGCCTATAGAAGGGGTGCGACGGTCCCATCGACGCCGGATACCTATGGAAGGGGGGTGCGACGGGTCCATTGACGTCGGATAGCCTACAGAAGGGGGTGCGACGGGTCCATCGGCGCCGGATACCCTTAGAAGGGGGTGCGACGGGTCCATCGGCGCCAGATAGCCTTAGAAGGGGGTGCGACGGGTCCACGGCGTCGGATACCTATAGAAGGGGGTGCGACGGGTCCATCGGCGCCAGATAGCCTTAGAAGGGGGGTGCGACGGGTCCATCGGCGTCGGATAGCCCATAAAAGGGGGTGCGACGGGTCCAACGACGTCGGATACCTATGGGAAGGTGGTGCGACGGGTCCATCGGCGCCAGATAGCCTTAGAAGGGGGGTGCGACGGGTCCATCGGCGCCGGATAGCCTATAAAAGGGGTGCGACGGGTCCATCGGCGCAATAGCCTAAGGGACGGTAAGATCGGATACCTATGGAAGGGGGTGCGACGGGTCCATCGGCGCCAGATAGCCTTAGAAGGGGGTGCGACGGGTCCATCGACGTCGGATACCTATAGAAGGGGTGCGACGGTCCCATCGACGCCGGATAGCCTATAGAAGGGGGTGCGACGGGTCCCACGACGTCGGATACCTATAGAAGGGGGTGCGACGGGTCCATCGGCGCCAGATAGCCTTAGAAGGGGGTGCGACGGGTCCAACGGCGTCG
>NC_087373.1:15953151-16001992 GCF_031761385.1 Necator americanus | reverse complement strand
AGGTGCGCTAGGAAAGAGTGTAAAGACAGCCCTATATTCGAGATCTCTTGAAAATCAATTTCTCTTTTCGAATTATCTCTTTAAAAAATTTTCCTCTTTCCTTCTCACCTTCTTTAACTTTTTCTTTATTTTTCCTGCGCTTTTCAGTGACTGCTGCTTCTCCACAATTTCTACTTTCTAAACCGCAGTGCTTACGGTCACTGCAGTCTCTTCTTCGATGCTGTAAGCCATCTTCACACATAGACCATTCAGTTTGAGTTTCTGGTGCTATGACAAGTTTATCGGGAACGGCTAAATCAAATATAAATATAATTTCAGCCATTGATAGGAGTGCGTCACAGAGAGAAAGTGGTCAAGTAATTTACTAATTGCTAATGAATCAATTAATTAACCTTAGAACTACTTCCTCTCATGCCTTCTTTTAGACATCATATGTGTACTCGAGACGGAGAGCAATAACAACAGCAAAAACACGCAAACTTTATCTCACCTATGGGTGACAGCTACACTTTATCTAATGTGAGCATACACCTAAGCATATACGGCAAGCTACCAGATGGGGGACCGAAACAGCGCTTTCCTAATACCACTCATTTTGACAAGGAAGTAGCTGGAAACTGTCACAACCCCTCTATTCAAGCACATAGCCGGGCAAACTGGTGCCACCTAACCAGAAAATCGATCTTACCGCTGAGCGGGACAAGCGCTGAAAAAGTTCATTTGTTTAGGAATTAAGTAGTTTGCGCAGGTTTTTGCTATAGTTGCTAGTTCGGAAGCATGGTTGAATGCAGCGCCCAAACCATGAGACTCTAACCTACTTGACGGAAATCAGTGGCGCCATCACTGTTCTCAAAGGAAGTAAACTCATTTATTTTGGGAACTCTGGCTACCGAATTAGTCGAGCAGGCCCAGGAAATCCTGCGTTTGCATGTGAGAGTCGTCCAGTGGTTTTACACCTCGCGAGAAACACGAAGAATATCTAAACGTTTTTCAAAGAAGTTCGTAAAGAAGCCTGACCTTCAGGTCAGTGGTCTTCCTATGATGCGCTTAATATCGCGCGTAGCAAAATCGCTCACGGCTCTAGCCCAACTGTTTTCGTTGAAACGCAAGCCCATCCTATTTGATTGGGATGTTTGGATGGAAATGCGACTTTTACAGTCGCCCTCGGCAAAAAATGTGGCGAAATTATTTCGCAGTAGTGCATGGAGTTTTTTTTGTTAGGCAATGTTTTAATGTTCTCATCCTTTTTTCGTTTAATTCGTTGCATTTTAAGTAAAAATCTTCCTTTGAATATGATGGACAAGAAACACTCTGCGTCGTCTTTTGTGTTGTACAACCAACTTCAAGAAAATACTGTGCATTTGCATGGCACGGTTTGTGAAGCGTTTGGAGAACGCCATTTCGCGAAGCCAGTGTTAGCACTAGTTTGAACAATTCCGGAAAGGCGAAGAAATCCTCAGTGACAAAGAATACGAAAAAACAATTGCTGAAGGCTGGTGTCGACTCCAACCCAGCTCAATCGACGCGTTAACTCGCTTCACCTTTCAAATGTTCAAACTCAACAATCTCCCAAATTAAATGGGCTGTTTTTTCGTTTCGCCGAAGCCCGGACCTTTCACCTTCGGATTATCACGTTTACCGATCGATGCGGCATGCTATGACAGAGAAGTTTAACAACATCGATGAAGTACGCATCTGGACGGCCAACTTCTTTGACGCACTGTCGGCTACAACGAGGGCATCCACTCTCTATATGAAGGTTGAAGAGATGTTGCTGATAGGAGAATACGTCATGAAATATAATGTTGATACTGCTTTTGCTTTGAAATTTTGATATTAGCGTGAAAAGTCACATTTCCATCCGAGGATCATAATATCTTCTTTGGCAAGTTGCGGTGTCGGTAAGCCTCTTCAATACAATAAGCTTTAACCTCGCTGACGAAGGGTAGAACATCAAATCATCTTTCTCAGTTGTAATCCTACTACGGGGCCGCGTATACGAGTCTGATTGCTTCCTGTACGTGGTGACCCTGCTTTAACTAAACGCAATCAGGCGTTTGAGTGTACGCATTGGGAACGTACGAGCTATATAACCTGCACTGTTATATGGCGAAAGCTTCCCATACATTGCAAAAAGGTGCTGTCGTCCAGCACACTGCCAAAGCCCATAACCTGAAAGGTCAACTGCCTGAAGGGAGCATGGAATCTTTGGCAACAACCATTCGTTTCGTCACGTTGAACTGCCGAACACTATCGAGTGAACTCCAACAAGCCGGTCTATCCAGACTTCTGCGATATCTCTGTGTGCCTTTTGCTGCACTGCCGGAAACACGCATGAGGGATCGGCCCGTCATCAGCGTCGAAAATTACACCATATACTGCGGCGATGCTGATGAGAACAAAGTAGGTGGCTGCGCGATAGCTGTGAGGAACGATTACAAGAAGCTGGTGGAGGAATTTGGCTCAACGTCGTCTAGATGCGCCTTTCTACGACTGCGGGATCGCAGAGGACGTAAACTCTGGATCGTAGGTGCTCACGCACCTACGGAAACCGCTGAGAACAACAGTAAGGACGCCTTCTGTGATGAACTCAATGCGTTGATGTCTAAAATACCAAGCCAGCAGATGGTCATTGTCGGAATCGACGCAAATGCGAAGATGGGACTCGAACAGCAATCCGATGTGCTAGGAAAATGGTACTATGCAGCGGAGCGCACGTCGGACAACGGTGACCGTCTGGTCGACTTGTGCGAACAGACGGGCCTCATCATCGCTTTCACGTTTAAGAGGAATCATCGACGCCATCAGCTCACGTGGCAGGGGTCAACCCTTTTAACGCCTGAATAGCAGCGCAAGCGGAAGATGAGGACCCTCAAGCTTCAGCTCGGCGAGGAACATTCCCCAGTCAGATATCCGAAAATCTAGAGCTGTTTGGGACGTCGCGTTCGACTCTGACCACCGTCCAGTTCTTCTCAGCTTCAAGATACGGTTCCACAAAAGAAATCGAGGAGTTCCTCTTCAACCGAAAATCGACATGGCAGGTCTGAAAGATGAAGAATGCAGAACGAAATTCCGCCAACGTGTGTCTATTCATGTTGGAGTACGGACCAGGAAGAAGCTTAGCGATGCGGATTCCTTCACAAAGTGCATCCAGGACGCTGCAGGGGAAACGCTCCCGATTCTATTGCCGCGGAAGAAGTTTGCCTTTGCATCTGCGGAAACAAAATCCATGTACAATTCTGTATGTGCCGCTGCACTGCTGGTGACTTCAACCAGGAAAAGCGTCTTAGAAGGAAGCTGCGTCGTCAACTGCAACAAGACCGCGATAACGAGTGGATGTCAAGAGCGATGGAGTTTGAGAAGGCGTGGGAGCACAGGAACCCGCGGAGAGCCTACGCTCTACTAAAACAGTATAGCGGCAAAATGAAAAGATGTTCCCATGTCCTCAACACTGCTAATGGAGTAGCTGTCGGTGAAGCAACCCTTCCAATTTGGAAGGAACACTTAAAGACCTTGCTGAACCGGCTAGCACCGTCAGCTCCTGAACTCGAACACGTTCATAGACCGACACATGCGGTTAACGAGGAGCCACCGACCGAGTCGGAGGTCCTGGTCTGTATTCAGAAAATGAAGAATGAAAAATCTGGTGGAGACGACGGGATTAGCGCAGAAATGCTAAAATATCTTCCTCCGTCTGGGATTCGTGAGATGACAAAGATCATCCGTTCAATATGGATAAACGAAAGGATACCTGATTCGTGGAGACACGCTATAATAATTCCCCTCCACAAGAAGTTATCCGTCACGGACCCAAGGAATTATCGAGGAATCTCTTTGCTGTGTGTTATGTACAAGGTACTGGAGCGCATTATCCTGGACCGACACATTAGACATCGCGAAGAAACAACGCGCGACGAGCAAGCTGGCTTTCGTCCTGGTCGATCTACGATTGACCAGGTGTTCATCGTCAGGAGAGTGATCGAAATCTGGCAGCTGTATTCGAAGCCAATGCAACTAGCGTTCCTGGACTTTGAAGCCGCGTTCGACTCTCCTCACCGAGGCCATCTTCTCAACGCGCTCCGCGCCGATGGAGTACCAGGAAAGTTCGTTCGCTTGCTTGATGACATGGATCAACGAACAACTGCTGCAGTTCGAACACCAGCCGGATGTACAACCCGTTTGAAGTGATAACTGGAGGAAGACAAGGGGCAGTGGCAGGACCTTTCTTGTTTAATTTCGCAATCGACGACACTATGCGAAGAACAGTCGACCAGTGTCCTGCCGACATTGTCTTAGCACCATTAGGGTGCCCCTTGACTGACCTCGAGTACGCCGACGATGTTGTTATATTCGCGGAAAGCAGTACGAAACTTCAACATGTTGTCAACCTTGTATCGAAGCTGACTGCAGCCTACGGACTACGCTTACGCCCTGATAAATGCAAGCAGATGTGGATCTCTTCGAGACCTCGAACGGGAATCAGGGTGGACGGACAACCGATAGAACTCGTCGATGAGTTCTGTTACCTGGGCTGTATGCTGAAGAACAACGGCAGCTACGAGAGAGACGTTCAGCAAAGATGCGCTAAGGCCACTTCTGCATTTAACTCCTTAACGAAATTTCTTTGGTCGACCCCCATCACCAACGAAGTCAAGCTGCGAGTCTACCTATCCGCAATTCGCCCCACCATGATGTACGGATCGGAGGCTTGGGCAGCACCATCAACGGTTATGGAGAGGCTTGACTGCACGGAACGAAAGCTGCTTAGACGACTACTTGGCTACTTTTGGCCTTGAGTATGCCACAATGAAGATCTTTACGCAGAAATTGATGTGGTTTACCGGCGGATGACACGTGGAAGATATCAACATCTTGCACCGCCTTCGAAAACGGCTAAAGTAAATCGTCTTCGCTTCTTTGGCCATATATTAAGGAGACCGCTTTGTCCAACGAGTTCTGAAGAGTTGGTCAGGTTCGAGCTAGAAGAAGCCACCTGGCCGAAAACGGAAGTTCTGGACTGAGGTGGTAAAAGAGGACCTGAGGACACTCGGCGTGGATAGGCAGTTCAGGCGAGACGTAAGGTTTCGCAGAACATGGAATAACGACGAATGGATTGATTCTGTGCAAGCTCTCGCAGAAGATCGAGAAGGTTGGGGAGAGCTGTGTTCAAGGACGGCACACCTCGGCGAAGATGCGGGTAATCGCGTCAGGCGATGACATCAGCCCGCCGATTAAGTCAAGTAAGTAAGTCGATCCTACTACAAAAATACTCCTGGCAACGCTCTTCCGATTGGGCATTCGATGACTCTGACCACATTTTCTCCCTGCATGCGAAGTGTCCAGGTTTCTGAAGCACAGGTAAAAACAGGGAGTACGCTGTTGATAGAAAGGTGAGCACGAAGTCTGGTGTTTTTGGTCTTTTCCATTACTTCCTCGACACTCCTATACGGTCCCGAAATGCTTGTTTCCTCTTTCCCAGCGCGGTGATCAGACCATTCCATATATCCATTTTTCAACCTAGATATACACAACTAAGGCTTTCGAATATGTTGGTTCCGTTAAGCGTAAATAGAGTATCCGAGATCTCCCGTTTGTCATGAACATCTTTTTCGCAAATTCACCTGAAGACTGATATTTACACATATTTTGACGTATAATATTTGGCCAACATTCGTTCCACTTGCCTGATGCTAGACGTTATCAGAACGATGAACCCTCAACTTTCACTCCCATGACGTCTCATTTCAGCTGTTGGATTGCATATTCGAACTACCATTATGTGCTAAGGAGGAACGTGTCCAGAGCATCTCTGCTCGGCACTAAGGTGGAACTTCCACCTTAGCTGAATCAAGGACTTTCAAAAGTCGATAAAGGTGAAACACAGCGACATCTCGTACTCTAGTGGTACCTCGGTGAGTTTCGAAACTGTGCGAATGAGGTCAGTCACAGTGAATCTATTTTGAAGCTCTGTTTGTTTGCATTTCTTGTTCAGTTGTTCTTCATCTAGCACTTTTTCATCATGTTGAGGAATACTCCTGTGGATTACTTTTCTTTATAGATGACGAACAGTGAGCTAGTTACTAATATCATGCTAGCCTCCCTTTTTATACAACAACACGAGCTTGCTGGTCTTCCTTCCATGCCGTGTTTTGGACCTATGGAGGTAGAACCTATGCAGCGACGTTTTCATCCTACTTCAGAATGATTACGCAAGCGCAGATGCCACTCGAAAAAAGAGAGGGTAGAACTTGTGAATGAGTTGCTCCATTCCCTCCTCGTTCCGGCTTGCGATCATCTCTGCCTTGGGATCGCCAAGTACTCGACGGGTAGAGGGAATGCTCTTTTCTGCCTCTACAGATTCAGCTAACACTGCAGTTCTTGTCTTTTGAGATTTCCTTTCATCGCCTCTCTATCGATCCCGGCGAGTTCAGACGTGAGTCCGAGATTGCCTGCAGCTCGAGCAGCTCTACGCTTTGTATTAGCCAAAGAGTTTTCGAAAAGCATTGCTTGGTGGTTTTAAAAATCTCAGTTTTTTTTTTGCAGTCGTGAAGATGCTCTATGAGTCAATCGTATTTCTCTCGTATTTTGTAGTATCTTTTCAAAAACGGTGAAGCGAAGAAGTATCAAATAATGCTAAGTCTAATACCTCGCTTTGTGAACTTTGTGGTTTTTTCTCTTTTGAAGAAGGGAAGAATATTTCTCGAAGAAGTTAGTGATCCAATCACATATAGAGTTTGGTTCAACAGCAACATCTGTCAAAAAAAAAACCCTTTACGGACGATGATGTAGTATTTCGTCAGCTGTGGTAAACAAGCCGTGGTAAGCTCGTTCTGAAGAGACCACAGCTCCACCAACTTACCTTTTGTCGCATGTTTTAATAATTCTTCGCGTTCGTTTCACCTCTAACTTTTTTAGAGGCGTTCAGTGGATGGTGTCGTTTTGCCTCGGTCAGTCCGATGACGTCGTACACAATATTCTTGGCTGGCATCATCAGATCTTCGATGGCCGCTTCTGATGCAAGCGTACGTGCGTTATAAGCACAGATCGCCATCCTAGTCCTTCTCCGTTCTGGTAGCCTAGATGATTCCTGCAACCCCGCTTTCCTGGCCCAGACGTTCCTTTGGAGTAGGAGGTTCTTTCTTATACCTGTGTCTACATATAATTTTAAAACCCATGGGCAGGTTGCTGGCCTCTAGTCCTTTAGGTTCTACAGGAGGACTTTGCGTCTTCCGCAGCGGAAATGTGAAGCTTTTATGTTGGAGGTGACTCCGAACTGTCTCCTTTGCCCTTCACCTGATTATTACCTGATCGCAGGATTCTGACCAGACCAAAGTGTAGCATTTAGAGTTTTATGAGTCAGTCTTGGCATAGGAGAAACAGAGAGCCCGCCCTCCTACCTGCGTCTTACGGCAAGCACAAAATCGCTCCGCCGCTTGGAGGTGCGCCACCTAGTCTCACGACTAACCGGATCAGATCCCTCCAGAGAGCGAGATCCGAGGAAGGATCAGCATCAACTACTAGCTCCCACGAAAGAAAACAGACAACAAGAGGACCGTGGTCGATCCTATGGTCAAATTTCATCACCGAGTAGCTCAAAAAATACTATGACCATTCTCGATCGAGGAGAAGCCACTGGGCAACTTTTAGGCGTGGCAAGGACGAATGTTTTCGAACACTGGTATCATTACTCACCAAGCACTCGATATTTATAACCCAAGCTGCATAGATTGAGTAATTTTTCTGACAGAGGTCTTGTGATAAATTAGATGTGAGATTCACCAAACGTTTTTGCTGCTCTCATCCTTGCTTTTCCTCTTGGTTCTTGACATCCGATTTCGAAGTAGTCCACAATATCTGTGTTTTCTTCAGTGAACAGGTCCTTTTGAGTGTGTCGATCCTCCGAATTTAGAACGCAGTTAAGTTGCGCTTCCTGGAAATTGTAACATTTTGCAAATACGATGTCACTCACGGGAATTTCGCAGACCTCGAAGAAGTACATTCCACTGGAACAGTTAAAACCAAACGTTGCATGACTATCGAGACAGTATTCAAAACAAGATTCAAAAGATGCAGCATCCGCTACAGCTTCAGCGAAGCCGACGAGTACCATTTGTGGAAATCGCGTGAATGTAGGTGAGCAGTTCCTGAAAAAATTTTGCTAGGGAACGAAGCTCTTTATGTCGCTCACAAAAATATCACGAACTTCACCGCGCTCTCTGCTACACATATTTTCTCGTAGTAGTATGAATCATCGCGCTGCTTAAGCTGGCCATTTCCAACAGGAACTGCCGTTTCTGATGAGAACGAACAGGAAGATGAGGAGTAGTCGAAGGATCTGCAGTCGAGCGCTTGTCCAGAAACCTGAATCAGGAGCTATCCTGGAGCTATGAGGAAAGATAAAAAGTCAAGAGGCTAAGTGAATCCTTTCAGCATTCATCTGAATTTTACAGACAAGATTTCTGTGTGTTATTTCTAGCTTTACACATATCCACCTGATAAATACTTAGAAAGCTACGGAAAACATGTAGTTGGTGGAGGGCACTCAATGCCGCCCTTATTTCTTTTTTCTCTTAGTAATTTTAGTTTACATGTCATAGATCATCTAAGACGAATGCTTAGGGCTTGGGCCACGACTGACTTGAAGACATCACCCCACGAATTTGGAGTGGTACGGATTTTGGGTGGAGTATTTGTATACGGGGTTGTATTTTATGGAGAGAAGGGTGATTCCGTTCATTTCTTCCTAATTGCCGTAGAAAAAGGCCCGGAAGATACGGCTTCGAGCGTTCCGACGCACTATTTTCTACAAGGAGTTCGACTGCAGCGGGCCAGCCCTGTGAGGCACCGCATCTTCCGGGCCATTTTTTACGGCAATTGGGAAGAAATGGACGGAACCACACCCCTCACCATAATCTACTATCCCGTATACGAATACTAACGGAAATCCGCACCACCTCAGAATCGTGGTAATTCGCACCTCTAATTATTTACTTTGAGGAATAAGTGTGCCACTGAGTGCCCCCTCCCTCCAACTATGTAAACTTTGCCCGAAAGCTACTCACAATGTTTCTTTCGCACGCAACAACGCATTCATCCACGTGTGTCACAGGAAGAGTTATATCGTCATTTTTATACAGTTCAAATCCTTCGGTTCGTAGAAAACTGGAAAGAACACTTTGTTTACCGACAGGTTAGCTGTTAATGTCTGTAGTTGATGCATCCATTAAAACGAAAGCTCAGATTCGATATGTCCACGGAGACTCTCCAACTAGAAGGGAAGATTGATCTACAGGCACACATTTAACTCAAATTCGAGTCAAAATTGGTGCTAGGTACAAGCTGGAAGTGTCATTATATAGCATTTCGAGTGTTCGTAAAAATTATTCGATTTTCTCACGCACACGTTCTTTCTCGTTTTTTTAAGGATTTTGAAGACCGAAAATAGATAGTCAGGGTCAACCTCTGAATTGTCAGAGGCAGCATAACACGAGATTGACGATGCTGGGATTTCTACCTGAAAAGATAGGGAAAGGTTAAGTGTGTAGATCAAGAATGCGAGCGCAATCACGCTCAACTCCTGTAACTGTTTCGTAAAACGGCGTAGAAGACGGCCTTGTTGGTAATATTTTCCCAAGACGCATCTGACTACGTGTGGTGTATGTGAGCGGAGGGATACGCTCTGTGTCTGCGGATAAGAGGACACCAATTCACTGATGCCGTTCCCCCTGCTCGCTGGCGGATGTGGCGCGTACGCCTGCGCTTGCATACGCCGTCCTTTACGTTGTTAGGTGCCTCCAAGGGAAATTCGATCGGCAATGCCGTTTTCCACGCCGTTCTCCAATATTAAGGGAATTGAGCACTCATAATCGCAGTCTACATCTCTAACCTAATCTCTTCACGTAGAGATCCCAACATCGTCGATTTCATGATGCGCTCCCTTTAAGTGGCTTATTCAAAATTTGTTTAGGTAAATTATTACTACTGTAATTTAGTCAAGCTTATGCTTATGCTGAAGACTGTACGAGACAAAAACTTCTAAGCTCCTAAACCCACTACTTGATTTCTCCTGCTGCACGTCTTTCAAACAATTCCATTGTTACCGATGTTTACAACAAAACCACTTTCTTCAACTGGACATCGCGTTAATCTTGCTTTCACCTAGACTGTCTGCATGCAATCTACTCATCTCACTGTCAATTTCCTCCTCGTTCGAACTCACACTTTTTGAATTCTATCCCAGAAAGTTATCGAAGTTTACCTTTGTTTTTGCCATACGATTGAATGAAACTTCCCCAGAAATTGGTTTGGTCTGGTCTAACCTGATTCTCTTCCCCGACGGGCAATACGATCTAGCTGCAGAGGTGGCGCTGGAATGGTTTTGTTTCGTCAATTCGTTCACCTCTTTCGCTTTCACGATCTTTTCAGAGTCTTCCCGACGATCCACTTTCGTCGCTCGAGCCACAACTACAACAGGTCACTTTTCGTGAGCGAATCCCTCAGGAAAAGACTTAATAAGCGCACTGTGATCGACAGGCAGTGTGGGACGAGCCGGCAACAGCGCCACAGTCGTTGTTTTAATGGTGGTTGGGACATGAGTAGTCGTAGTAGAAGATATAGGGAAACTGAATTCACTTTTTCACAAAAGAAAAGCGTTCAAAGCGGACTTCATTGGTGTGAGGTAGGTCATGCTTCAATTTTTCTCGTCCTTCTACGAGGCGATGGAAGAGGAATTCTACCGAACTCACTTCATGCATTGATATGCATGTGTAGGTTCAAAATAGTCTCGGCTTTGAAATTTCAACAGCCGAGCTGGAGCCTGATCACCAACGTGAGCAAAGAGATCGCAAACCTGAAATGTGGGCGGGTCTCTCATGTGCATTCTTTGACTGAATGATCCTTTTTTAGTTGAATACCTGGTTTATATTATCGTATACAAAAGATCGGCAACTGTAGGCTCCTGTTTGACTGCGGATACAATAAGATTTGCAGTGAAGCAGCGATAGTGATGAACTGTAAGCCTTCGTTAAATAGAGTATAGATCAGATAGAAATAGAGTTAGAATCTAATTACAAATTAATTGATTATATTCTATATTTCATTGAAGGAGCACTCACCGCCTTTCAAAAGGTTGCGCGTTGACGATGATGCAATTGGCATAACGGCGGAAACAAGGATCGTCTGCAAACGAGGTCTATACTCAATCAAGAATTCATGACCAATGGCATAGCTATAGATCCAGATAAAAAATGCAGTCAAAGATTCAATTCATCTGTTGAAGAAGAATCTTACACAAACTTAAAAGCATCACTCCACGAATCTGAGGTGATACAGATTTCAGGTGGAGTATTCGTATACGGCCTAGTAGATTATGGGAAAGAGAGTGATTCCATACATTTCTTCCTAACTGCCGTAACAACGAGCCGGAAGATACGGCTTCGGGCATTCTAGCGAACTTTTTTCTACAAGGAGTTCGACTGGAGCGCGCCAACCTTGTGCGGCGCCGCATCTTCCGAGCCGTTTTTTACGGGAGTTAGGAAGAAATGGACGGAATCACACTCCTCTCCCTAATCTACAATCCCCTTATAAGAATTCTCCACCTGATATCTGCACCACCTCAGATTCGTGGGGTGATGCCATTAAGCGAAATTATGGACGCAGGTCACACAACCAACCAGTGACTCAACTGCGCTGGCTCGATCTACAAGACAACTAATTTCTGTTACCCTTTAGAGATTTTGCTCGTGGAATTGATTTAGTCGACCTGTCAGTCCAAAAGTACAGATTATTAATCTATCTTAAGTACTCCATATTCTATCACTCCGTTCATGGCTGCTTGTGGCGGTGCCATGTTTCCATTTCGTGAAGCCCTGAAATCAATCGTTCCAGAATACGTGAAGATCATGTTGTGTTGCTGGTGGGATGTCAATGAAGTCAATCATTGAGAGCTTCTGCCACACAGTTCTACATCAAAGTTGAGAGGTACTGTGTGGCTGCAAAGCTTAGAGAGGTTGTGAAGAAAGTTTTCTCCTTTCATGACCGGGCGCCCGCACATGTCGCGAAATTGACTCAGATGAAGTTGCGCACTCTCGACTGGATCATCATTCCTCACCAGCCAAACAATCCGGACATCACCACCGTCCGATTACCGCTTGTTTCGATCTCTGGATCATCACTCGGACGGACGCCACTTCTCAGATGATGAGCTCAAAATGGACTTTTGGCAGTTTTTGATCCCTAGCCCCTGGACTGGACTTCTACAAGGATTGAATCTACAAACTGTACGGTGGAAACATGTCGTCGATACCAATGGATGATCAACGATCTAAAACTAAATATATGTGAATAAGCAGTTTGCAAATGAAATGTTGCAAAGTAACAGAAATTAGTTGTCAGCCTAATATTAAGAGTAGGAGAAAATAATAACACTTTAGGCACCTTATGTATGCTCTTCCGATCAAAACTTTTCCGATCAAAAACCATTTTGATTCTACAGAACGGAATCGGAAATCCCCTCTATAGATGACAGAAGGAAATTGATGACTAGAATGATCACGTTATTGAGAATGAAACTACTGAAATGTATTGAAAACAACATCATTCTAATTTAATTTTTTGAATTCATTGAAAATTTTGTTCCAATTTTTGACAAAAAAAAGACGCTCTCTAGTAACCAATAACTCTAGCAAGCCAAATGCGAAGTAGGACACCATAAGGTATAACAAAAAATTTTGTGTGGATACATAAAGCGATTTTTTTGCTCAGCCATACTGGAAGTTTGTATAGAAAGTGAAATTAGAACTAATGATACTAGATCTAACCCAGAATCATTAGTTCTCATTTTTACCTTACTTCAACAAATGTTTGATTGATGAAGTTAGATAGAACTTTTGTTCTTATGTTCTTATTTTCTTTTCTGAGGAAGCGTGTGAAACAAAGTTTTCTTCAGAAAAGAAAATAAGAACACAAGAACAAAAGTTCTTCTTCAGAAAACCACTTTAAAGAAACGATAGAGCGTGTTATGGAGGTCATGCGATTAAAATCGGAAGGACGATAAGATCTAAACAATATAACCATTTCTAGATTGATTTCTTCTGAGAAATATTGAGCAGAATCGGATAACATTTTTTGAGGAAGTGAAATGAGGCATATAAAGCAGTTGCCAAGTGATGGTTAGTCCCTATTTTTTCTCACACAGCGCCATCCGTTCAAATATCTCCATACTTGGTTCAAGACTCTATTGAATCGCCGACCACTCACTCAAGTCCGGTATTCCTGCGATCACTTGACGATCTTCTTCAGAATCTCGATTGACCTCCAAAATAAAGAATGGTGAGGAAGAAAAAGAAAACAGTGACAATAATTTCTTTGAATTGGTTTCACCGAAGCGTAAAATATTGTAATAAGTCCGCAACAATATTCTTTCGACCTACTCTAACGTTTGATGACCTTCGACTCGTTGGATCGCCATAGCCACTATTGGAAGATATCATGTCGCTCTAAACTGTTGCCAGTTTTCCATAAAACGTCGACCATGAGATGACCTTACCAAGTGCTTAGGAGGCGATGCATATTTGTTCAACTTCTTGTCAAGTTTTTCCCTCTTCTTTTGGAAATAGTTGTGAAGTATGTGGCCATCCTAGAACCATGATTAAATTAGGGATATAGCGAAACTCCTGTGTGCTGAAGATACCTTGGCGGTTTCCGGAGGCTGCTGTTTAGATGAGGCGGCAAATGAATCCTCGAAAGTGGAAGGAGGAGGAAATTCGTCTCTGAAGGGAAGCTAGCGCAATATTGATGCTTAAGAGCTGCGACTGTTCTTAGAATTTTCAAAATCAACAGATCAAATCAAAGGTTTTATTTTAGCAGAAACAGACTGAACTGAAACCACTCGAAAAGCCTTGTTATTCTTTTAATCACTGTTCAGATTTGCTAAAATACTTCCCGGATGAAGAGCATAACTACTAGCGACTACTTCTAGTGAGTGATAAGTAGTTAGTAAATTAGTAGCAGTTTAAAGTAGGTTGTTCTAAGAGCTCCCGTGTGCAGCTCATTTTTTTTTGTTTTTTCGAATTTCCCCGTGCAGGGATAGGAAGCGTTGTCATAACAGGTTGAACTAATGTTTCAATATTAAGTTCTGATAGCACTCTTAAATCTCCTTGAATGATTTTCTGTGACACCCATTTCAACCTTTTGAAGATTTACAGTAACTGTAAAAGTCGCATCACAGCAGTGCACTGTAAGACTTTTAAGAGACTACTTAGATACAATTACAAAATACAGGGGTTTACAAAATATACAGAAGGCAAAAAAGAATTTTTTTCTTTAACAGCCTGTGAAACAGCTTCATCGCTAAACCTGAAAAAAATAACAGATTTTTAGCTACCGTTTAAGACGAATTTTGAATAGTTTACGTAGTCTCGCTGTCAGATATCCCTCGCTGCAATTATGTCCACTTTATGTACAGACCTTTCAAACAGCTATAAAACAATATGCCGAGACTTTTGTAGAATCCCACATACCTACACTACACCGCTCAGCACAACCAGCACTCATACATATATCTTTTCGTTCTTTGCCAACCAGAAACTTTCGGCTACATCATACCATTTAGGGTGCTAATTATTTCCTCTGGATATCTCTTACCTTTCCGAAAAAATATTGGCTGATGTTATGTCCTCAAATCCTTCGCTGGCGTTCCCAAAAACTCTTTGCAGAAAAATCGATAGTACGAGGATTTTCAACCTGAATAAAGTTTGCTAAAACTGAAATTTTATTAATTGCTAGAAGAGAAGCAAATCCAGCGGTGTACAAGTGCTGCAGAAGAGAGAGATAAGCATTTTCTGAGAAGTAATACTTTTTTCTTAGTTCTTCAAACACGGTGCAAGTAGGGCAGAGGATGAAAGATCTAGAACGATGCACTCACCTTGAGACGGACATGAGGAGGAGAATAATTGCAGTTTTCAGTGAGTGACCTGTCTCCGCGACTATTATGTGCTCTATCGGCGTCGCCGCGATAGTGGGACAGAAACGGCAAAGATTAACGACGGAATCGCGCCTCCTTAAGAAGCGATTCAGCGACAAGGACGACGATTTCGCGTCCATGTTTATGCCCAAGCTGCAGATTAACACGAGTAAGTTCATCATCTCCGAAAAGTTCCGCAAAAACATCGAAGTTGAACTGGTTCCACAGTATAATGCTAGAATTGGAGGATTTACAGACGCATTTTAGGAGAGAAAAATCATGATCCCCGAAAACCGGTTTAGAAACTGGAGCATTTCCTGAGCATGATCAACTCAGCCCTTTGGCGAAACTAAGTGTAGGGGAAGTCTTGAGAAATTTCAGTGCTCTGCAATACTGTCAAGTTAAGAGTCAGGTTGTACTTTTCGGATAATCACTCCTTAATACAATTTCAAATGTATAGGTTTGTTTGGGAAAGCAGCAGATACGGTACATCTGTGGTTTACAACCTGGATTAGCCTATTACTTCATTTGTCGCATCACTTACTCTTTCATTTATACTGAACATCGCAAGTGCCACGTAAGGGAAAAAACTGCACTATTGCTAATTAGCAAATATTTGGTACTTTTAACTGTACAATGTCCAGAACGCATCGAACGACAGGACTGAAATGAAATGCTTCCAAGGTTGCTCTAGGTTCGTGCAAGGAAAGAATAAGATGAGCAATTGGACGATAGAGCGAACACGATTAGGAAAAAAGGAAAAGGAGATGGTAAACAAGAAAGGACAATAGAGTAAACAAGAAAGAATCTCTTTCTCATGGAAAAAAATCGATAGAGACCAAAGAGAGGATTTTCTCCTTTTAAGCCCATCTTTCCGTTATACACTTCATTGATATATTTGTTCCGATCATTATAGGTAGAGCAGTTAAATCTTAGTTATGGAACGAAGTGTTTCAAGGCATCAGTTCTGTTGTAGATAATACGATAATACGAATTTGATATAAATAAGTGTGAAAATCCGAACTTTATTTAAAGGCAACGAATCACGAAGCTGACGATGTTGGAATCTCTGTGCAAAAATGTACAGTTCTGAGTGTTGAAAACCAGTATGAGCGTGGCACTGGTCAAATCCCAGTAATCCTCCTTAGAAACGGCGTGGAAATTTTTGTTCCTGCGGATCACGCTAGATGCTAGAACGCGCCACCCTTGTGCCGGTTTCCTCAGCAGTCTATTCTATCTCTTGCCAAATACGCTACACCCGTCCAAACATGTGCTTTGTACCATAGAAACAGAGCGTTTTGTTCGAGTAACGTTGAAATCTGTCGAAAAGGACTATGCGTCAAAAATTTGACTTACAATGAAGTGGAACATAGCCTTCTTCGTACGAATCTATTCCTAAACGCCGTCCATCAAACTCGACTATGTATTGTCCTGACTTAAAGGCATCACCCCACGAATCTGAGGTGGTGCAGATTTCAGGTGGAGTATTCGTATACGGGATAGGAGACTACGGAGAGGGAGGTGATTCCGTCCATTTCTTGCTAATTGCCGTAAAAAACGGTCCGGAAGATGCGGCGCCGCACAAGACTGGCGCGCTCCAATCGAACCTCTTGTAGAAAAAGGTGCGCCAAAACGAATGAAGCCGTATCTTCCGGGCCGCTTTTTACGGCAATTAGCAAGAAATGGGCGGAATCACCCCCCTCTCTGTAGTCTCCCATCCTGTATACGAATACTCCACCTGAAATCTGCACCATCTCAGATTCATGGGGTGATGCCTTTAACTCTATCAAATTAGTGACTGTGACACTGAATTTGTGTGTGACTTATCACACACAAATTTTGAGTCTCTTTATTAGCCAGTATGTTGGTTGTTCAGAGTTTTTTTCCCCCGACCGAAGAACACCACATTTCTTCGCCGCTATAATTTCAAACCCATTGCATGCGACAATATTGTCGGTACTCAGCTACGATTTATTATTATTATTATTATTATTAGTATTATTATTATTATTATTATATTATTTATTATTATTATTATTATTATTATTATTATTATTATTATTATTATTATTAGCCAGTATGATTGGTATTATTAGTATTATTATTATTATTATTATTATTATTACTATTATTATTATTATTATTATTATTATTATTATTATTATTATTGTTACTATTATTATTATTATTATTATTATTATTATTATTATTATTATTATTATTATTATTATTATTATTATTATTATTATTATTATTATTATTATTATTATTATTATTATTATTATTATTATTATTATTATTATTATTATTATTATTATTATTATTATTATTATTATTATTATTATTATTATTATTATTATTATTATTATTATTATTATTATTATTATTATTATTATTATTATTATTATTATTATTATTATTATTATTATTATTATTATTATTATTATTATTATTATTATTATTATTATTATTATTATTATTATTATTATTATTATTATTATTATTATTATTATTATTATTATTATTATTATTATTATTATTATTATTATTATTATTATTATTATTATTATTATTATTATTATTATTATTATTATTATTATTATTATTATTATTATTATTATTATTATTATTATTATTATTATTATTATTATTATTATTATTATTATTATTATTATTATTATTATTATTATTATTATTATTATTATTATTATTATTATTATTATTATTATTATTATTATTATTATTATTATTATTATTATTATTATTATTATTATTATTATTATTATTATTATTATTATTATTATTATTATTATTATTATTATTATTATTATTATTATTATTATTATTATTATTATTATTATTATTATTATTATTATTATTATTATTATTATTATTATTATTATTATTATTATTATTATAATTATATAATTCCAGATGGAAGAACTCTATTGTTCTGAATTTGACTTTAGCGGAATACCCTTATAAAATAATCTGTTATCCTGAAATTCTCAGATGTAAAAGAAGAGAAACGAAGGAAATATTAGGTTGAGTCGAAAGTTCTCGGACAATATGGTAGTGATGACTTCTAGAGATCATCACTCAGCAAAGAGCTGACAAAAATGGACATGTTAGCTACCGTTTGATAGAGTATAAAAGGCTCTTCAAAGTGTAGGTTAACAATTACACTGAGCTACTTCCTTTCCTGCTACCATGCCACGTAATTTCAAGCGGTCATCACTCCATCTCCGCAACGTCATACTCTTTCTTCATCTATCTGGCCAGAAACCCGCGGATATCGATAGACGTCTGAAGGAAGTTTACAAGGAGCACGCCCCCGCTAGAAGTCTACAGTCTACAAGTGGCACCCGAAGCTCGCGTCGTGCGACTATTCCATTGAAGATGAAGACCGTTCGGGACGCCCGATGGAGTTGGATTTGGACTTGCTGCGGAGGCAGGTGGAAGCGGATCCGTATCAAACCACTCGCGAACTGACAGTCGCTCTTAGGGTGAGTCAAACCTCAGTTGCTCGCGGATTGAAGTCAATCGGCAAGGTGCGAAAACTAGGTCGATGGGTACCACATGCTGACGCAGTATGACATGGACTGCCCCGCTGATACGGCACTTTCTCTCCTCACGCTCAAGCGCACCCACACTTGGCTTGAGCACCTAGTCACCGGGGATGAGAAGTGGATTTCCTATTCTAACATTCAGCCGCGTGCCCAATGGGTTGACAAAGGTACGGATGCAGAAGACGTCCCTAAACCCAACGTACACGCCAAAAAGGTTGTGCTCTGCATCTGGTGGAGCGTGCACGGCGTCAAATACTGGGAGCTGCTCGATGAGGGATGTACAGTGACCGCAGACGTCTACGTTGAGCAACTGAAGAATTTGAAGTCAAATCTCGAAACTGCACGTCCGCAACAGCTCGAAGTCTACTTCCACCACGACAACGCTCGGCCGCACATTGCAAAAACGACCAAGGCGGAACTGACGAAATTCGGTTGGAACATTTTACCACACCCACCGTATTCCCCAGATCTAGCTCCCTCGGACTACCACCTTTTTTCCTGTCTTCAACGTCATCTGGATGGTCAAGACTTCCAAACCCGCGACGACATCAAAAAGGCCCTCGAGCAGTTCTTCAAGGAGCAGTCCCCAGCGTTCTGGAGCAAAGGCATCTACGATCTGCCTAAACGTTGGCAGAAGACCATCGATGCCAATGGGGCATACTTCAAATGATTTACAGTTATCGTTTGAAAATTGCAAAATAAATAAAAATATTGTCAATTTGTCCGAGAACTTTCGACTCAATCTAATACTTTGATTTTTTGAGTCTTCTTCAGAAAAAATTTGGGGGACCGATCCAAGCTCTTCTTCTCGGTAATGAAGGACATTACCGAAAACAGTGGTTTTAGAGCATTTTGGGCGAAGAACTCTATTTTCTGGAATTTAGGCGTTGAACTTAGCATGTGCGAGCTGTTTGACATGGCGGAAGTTACCCAGATATTGCAAAAAGTCCTCTACTCCAGCGCATTGCAAAAATCCCCAAGGACATTGTCGACCCGAAGATAACCAGGTCACTTGGTGGGAAGAGGCGATTCAAACGACCCACCAAGTTTCGCAGTCTATGAAACGGTGAACAATGTATAGATTCTGTGTGATCACTTGCTGCAGATCGAGAAGGTTGGACAGAGCAATGCACAAGACTTCGACGCAGGTGCGGGCACACGCAGCAATACCAGGCCGCTCATCAAATGAAGGAAGAAAAAAGAGGTTGATCGACCATGACACCACCTCTCATTAGTGAAGTGAGTCACGATTGTACCAAACCTCCACGTAGTGTTTTATCTATGAAGAACTGCGCATATATGATCGGGTCAAAACGACACGAACGAACGACACGAGTGTAGTTGCGGTGCATTTGCCTACGGGCACGAAACGGCACGGTGAAGGCAGTAGCTGGGACTGCGATAGGACCGTCGCAAACTGTAGTGATGGGTGATGCCAGCAAGAGTTTTACCAGGCTCCTAGCCGCTACGCTCCACCGAGGCGCCTCGAAAGAAGCCGTGTACGCAATTGCGCACGTGCTTCATGCCGTTTTAACCCTACTATATCAACGTCAGTCGCTAATCTGTCAAGGCCACAGAATATATCTCTGCCACAACAGAAGATCTCAGTTGTCTGTGAGGAAAGGCCCTAAACGCTGTAGTAGTGTCAAAACGACATGAAGAATAGTGCGGTCGCGCATCTGCGCTCGAAGCGGTGAGTGGAGATAACGGTTAGAATCGAGTTGGGAGCATCACGAATCGCAGCGACGAACGGTGCTAGCGAGGGGTCTGATTCCGTCTAAGCGATTATCTCCAAGCGCCGCTTCGAGCGTAACCGCTTTCGCAACGGCACAGTGCTTCATGCCGTTTTGACCCGACTATACGTTACGTCGCGTGAGGTCCGGAAGCTACATCCACCCCATCAAGTTGTCCACAGCAACTTCAAAAGTGCGCAGAAACGACCCCCTGTCTCATATGAGAACTAGTGTCTGCAGCACTTTTTGAAGAAGCAACGCATCACGTGCAATCCTCACCGCTGTAGGGTAACCATTTCCGCGATAACCTAGGCGAACCTCGTCTATCAAAGTGCGAAGGCCATGCCTCAACGCCAGAGTTCTTGGCACCACCACTCTCCTTTGGTTGGAAGGGCAATGCGGATCACATTCAAAGTGTGGATTTGTGGAATCAACACACGTTCCACGGCCAAGCACTACTGGCCTCATGTAACTCTCACCAACCGAATGATGATTTCTTGAAGGCAGCGACGTGTAACAACTTGCAGCAGGTGCGTTGCACCAACACGCAATTGCTACCGTAATAAATTTTATTGTTGTGCTTAGAGTTTGAGAGTTCTCTTGCGAAATATCATTTTACCCTTTATTCTGCGCAATTCCCACACATTTGGATGAGAGTTCCACTACGGTACTTCAAGTGGTGTTAGCACAAGTATAGTAAGAACGTTTACTTTATGTTATTATTTCAATTCGTTAACTCTTCCGAAATGGTGTCCTTCGAATAATAACGACGTTTGCAAAAGTAAACACGTCGCACTGTTTTTTATCATGTCGTAAGTGCCTGCGTGTTGTGTAGTTGCACACACCACATTCCACGCCATCCACTTTCGCCCAGGTCGCCTTTTATACGCTTGTTTATATTTTGACGCTCCAACTTACTTTTTTCTCATAGTAAATCTTAGTCTGCATGTCACTGACCTTATAAGGCTAATGGCCAAGAAGAACTCATTCATGCGTTTAAGGATAACAAACACACATACGTGGATGTAAGTTCCCACCTTTTGTTTCTGTTTGATTTGGCAAGCTCTATCATGCTTATTTCACAGTCATTAGAAAAATCAGACCATCTACTAGCACCACATACTTCATAATTTTCACCTCGAAATCTTTGTAGGGAGATTTTTTTGTACTCCAAACTTCTCGAAGAAACATTCTTCAAGATTTTTGAGAGGCGAATGTTAATAGTATTTCCTTGTCTTTATTTGAACTGTTGAGTTCTGTTTCACCTCTTCCATTACTATAAGTACTCTTTTTCTCAGAATTCCTTCTTAGAAAAGGTATTGGATAATAACCTTAGCTGGATTAGTTATCGCTCCTACAACATTCGCTTTTCATCGTATAACTGATGATTTTATTTTCCAAAACGAATGTAATGCCTATCCTGATCAGCGCACCACATAACGTACTACAGGAAGTTCTTTCAATAAATTTCCGGAAAATTTTGATGACATGGTGATATATGGACTATGAAATTAATGAAATAAGTAAGATTATGTTTTATGAATTGATGGAAATGTGGCGGTTTTGAGGACATATTTTTTCAATGAATTTTTTCAATTTTCATATTTATCATTTCGTGATGTTTTCTTCTTGCTTTCTGCGTTCCTGATTGGTCTTCAATCTAATTGATTAATGAAAGTGTATATTTGTCAAGTACTTTTTGCATTTAGGAACTTATTTCTACCCATTCTTTTTTCCATGTCATTATTTTGAGTTTGTGAGCAGCCCCCTCCCCACCAACTACATTTTTCCCGCCGTTTTTTAATGGGAATTTTCTCAGTTTTTTTTTTCGTGAATGCAATTCTCTATTTGCATTGAGTTGTCCGGTTCTTTTAGATGCAAAGCACGACAAGATTCTTTACCTGTTAGTAAAATTTTTTATTACATAAAACACATGACTTGCTAAAAAAACAGTATTAATATCTAAAAAAATGGATTACGAAGATAACTGTCTAAGGTCAGCTCGAACTAGCCTCTAACTCTGGCGAAACTTTGAACAATTCCAATTCTGTATAGGTTAGAGCACAACTCATGCAGTATCAGTCGCAAACTCCTGTTGGACATCTGCAGAGCCTCTGCATGTTTTCAACCAACCGCCTCGGACTTCTGAGAATAGCATACAGTAGACGTTCACCATGCACAGGTGTCCGCAAGGTGCATGCTTCCCCTCCTTTTTCTTAAATTGCAAATCGTTTCTAGAAAAACCCCATCCGCCTGTCCGCTGTTTGTTTCCGCAAAAGAAAATGGTGTCTGGAACGTGTTTACCTTCCCTCAGCTTACTAAATCTACAGGAGAAGAAAAGCTGAACAATTTTGCATTTCTTTTTCTTTTTACATAGCCGCCGTTCCATGGCTCATTTGTATTTCAATAATACCGCTGAACGCTCAATATAAAGTTTCCCGATTCAGCAGCTCTTTTACCTACAAGCGCTATCTACCAAGTACCAAATTCTCTTCATAAATCCTTCTTTTAGTATACTAAGGGAGAGTGGAATATTTATTAATTACTATTCGTTAGTAGAATAAAACTGATGGAGGGTTAGGAGTTTTCTGGATCATATGTTTCGAACTGCAATAGAAAAACTTCGTTTTTTGTTAACTGCTTCGCCTTCGCCTTTTAGTTGAAATGTTTTTGTCCCGAAAACTACAGTTTGCTTGAGACAATACATTACCCCAAAAACTCTCATTCAGTACCTTTGGTTTATGTAGAGATGAATTTACCTTCGTTCAAATTGTGAATTACAGGTACGCTTCACTCCTACAATTCCTCATTGCGCCATGGCTACTTTGATTGGGCTTGCTATCAGAGTAAAACTGGTTCGTTCGCTACATCCTAAGATCAAGGTGAGGGCACTTCTTTTGCACCTATCCGAAACTTTTCTGAGGAAGCCGGAATATTTTTTGAATCGGCGAAGGCGACCTTTACGACAACCCTGTTTTTTTCTTGCACTTTGCTGTCACATATTATCTATAATAGTTTTCGTCTATAAACGAAAATCAATATTAGTGCCCTTTCCAGTAAATTAGACTTGTGTATCTTTAACAGTCTTTCTTCATCTTTTTTTTAATCATAAATAAGGGAAAGAGATTTCATAGTTTTCCTTCTAATCGCGTCAGTTCTACATTTGGAGAATATTCAAACTTCAGCTTCAAACACCGTCGATGCCAATATAATGTAGACAGAATTTGAAAGTATTACTCGAAATTTGGGTTTTCCTCCTGTTTACCTCCAAGAGTTACCAATGAATGATATTTTAGCACAAAATGACGTGAAAGACTTTATCCTAAAGATAAAGATAACGTCCTATGTCAAATCATGTAAACTGTTGGCTACTATTTGAGCAGCCGTTAGCATGCATATTTACACTTTCTGAGGAAGGCATTCTACCAACTTGAGGCGAACGGAGAAGGAAATAGATGCCCGGAGGAGTCATAAAGGTGAAAAGCAACGCGCCCAGTGGCCTCGGCCCATGGAACATCCCATTTACCTTTTGCACACGAAGTTATTGCGCACCATTTCGGTGCCGCGGGCCCCGCCTCACACCACATTGTAGCTGAACGTCCGGCTAAAGCCGGCCTTCAGACTTTCTGTTGTGTTCTTCTCATTCGCAATCAGTGATCAATGGAAATTAATAGTGGTGGCATTTTCTACAAAAAAAAAAGCCTTATTCTTTCTTTTTTTGCAAAATTAGGCGAGAGATTTCATAGCTCTCCTTCTATCAGCGTCATTTCTAGATTTAAAAAATATTCAAACTTCATCTTCAAACTCTGCATTGGCACCAACATAATATAGACACAATTTGAAACCAATTCTCAAAGTATGGGATTTATTCCTGTTTTCCCCAACAGCAATGTTTAACATAAAATGACATGAACGACATCGTCGTACTGATAAAGATAACGTCCCACGTGAGATAATGTAGACTGTCGGCTACTATTTAAGCAGACGTTTGCATGGATGTTTCCACTTTTGAAGTGGGCTTGTTACCAAGATGAGGCAGACCTGCGAGGAAATAGATATGCGGAAGAGTCACGGAGGTCAAAAGCATCGGACACAGTAGCCACGGCTGTGGAACGGTTGCGACGTCCCATTTATTTTTTGCGACATGCACACAATTTTTTAAGCGATGTTACTGTGCTATGACGCACCAATCCAACGCCGGTGCACCCGTCGCACCCCATTTTGTAGTTATCTGGCGCAGGCGCACCAACCCGACGACGTGGAACCCGCTGCAGCCCATATTATGGCTATCTGGCGCCGGTGCACCAATCTGACTTTTTTCGGTTTCGGTTCAGTTCTTTTCGGTCTTTAGATGGGATAAAATTTGAAATTTCTTGACTTTTTGTCGTCGGATTCACATTCTATTCATTATGTTCCATTCTGTTCATCTGTACGGGAAATCTCGCCGAAATCGATCGATTTTTGCTCGGTTACCACCAAAAGGTGTGTGATCTCGAACCGCGAGTCTAATATCTCGGACCAACTTCTTCACCTTAAGGAAAATCACTGCTGTAGCCGTTCACTGCTCTCCATCAAATGCCGATGCGAACCGTTTCCGGACGCTTTCATATTTTTGATGGGAAGAAGATGGAATCATCTTTTTCCCATCAAATTTCCAAAAAATGGCTGGGCATTCGCCAACTGCGACCATATAGTAACCATCTGTTTACGAATACGCGTGCTGAGGCGCTGCCGAAGATTCCTCGTGAACTCATAAAAATCTCAATTCTTTAGTTGGTTTTGTCTTTTTCGTTGTTTACGTAAACAGGAAGTAGTTATCGATCGTATGCCCGCCGCGTTGACCTCGTTCCAGGCTGCCTTGCCACACACCTTGAGGCAGGCGTTGACCTCGTTCTTGCTGCCTCGTCAGGCCCTCAGGGTTGCGGTAATTGACCTGTGATAGAGCTCGAACCCTTCCGAGTTAACCTATGCGTATCATTCGCCTCGGATCTTCGGGAAGAGCTTGTCGTTCAACGCCAGCTAGCCATGACCAGGGTATCCGGTCCATTCGACTCACCTTGCGAGTGCGGGTACATGTTTTTTTGGGAGCTTTACACCAGTTCAATTTTGTTTATATGGAAAACGTCGACGAAGACGTTCGACCTTGTTTCTGTCGATATCGACACGTTTTCGTGAGAAATCCGGTCCCGTCAAATGTTCCGCCCACGTGCAGTGTATCGCTTATTCCACGTGTCTAGATCTATCTAGTGCCGCTTGATGATTTTCTTGGTGAATTTGCTTCAGTAGTTCGAGCAACAGTAAAACAAAAAGATGAGAAAAAGAAGTGTTCGTGTTCTATGTGTGGCAGCTTCATCACATCTAGCATTCGGTTCGGTAGTTTCAGGCGGTCCCCATGCGCATCAGTGGTTTACGGTACCGCCTAAGCTGGATTTGATGTTTTTGCATGAATGGGACGACCACAACTACACCGAACAACAGTTCACCATTGTGGGAAATAGCAGGGGGTGAAAAAGGTTCATCTTCACACTGTTTGTGGCTGCCTTGTCTCGAATCCACCACTAAAATCCACATCTTTCTTTTTAGGGTGGATGCGCAGTGCCAATAGGAATTTGAAGCTGTGGAGGAAGGTGAAGGGCGATCAACATAAACTCCTCCAGCTATTTCGTTTCTACATCGAAGAAGCAGTGGTTAGTTGTTGACGAATTCGATATCTTTTGCTTTAGCTATTAATTGCGCGTGAATTTAGTTGCTGCCGGCCGGAAATGAGATGGACGCCAACTACCCATCGTTGTCAACCAGTCAGAACTAGGTGCCGTTCATCTGTCGTTTCATGCTGGTCGCCATGAGATCGAGATCAAAGTAAGGGATGCGTTGCGATCATAATCAAGCACACACACAACACCTATACGTACATGCACGACCGGTGACATGTTAGGCAGACTTGGCCGACAGATCAGCATGGACGACGCAATATACTCGTCCGCCATATTCCTCCGGTTCTTCGAGGTGCTGAAGCGAAGTGCCGTGCCGATCACGACGTGAATGGGATTTGTGAAGGCGTTAGCGTCGTTCTATGAGTTCCTCAGAGTGAATATGGGCTCCGGTAAGCGAGCGAGCGAGCGATTTCAGTTCTATCTATGTGCAGTGGCTGTATAATGAAGCTGAAGTTCCCCGTTTAGATAAGGGCCAGGATAGATTGCAAGAGTTGAAGCAGGCCTCGCATCAGGCACGGCACATCCTAAGCAAGTTGAAGTCGGAAGACAAGAAGTTGCAGTCATATCGTGGAGTGTTGCCGTCGAGGAAGCCGCAAAAGGTTTGTCAGCGGCGTGTGTTGGTGTGTTTGGCTGGCGTATGTCTGTGCGGCAACGGTCAAGTTCCAGCCGGAGGAACCGTACTGTGTTGCTTGGGCGATCGTCATGCACACGCGAGTGATCGAGGAGATGAAACGTATCTACGTCGAGTACGAGCGGAGCTTGACGATCAGCAGTGGCAACTACAACTACTATACAGGGTAAGCGATCGCAAAGTATAAGTGTTGCGTGTGTACGTGCGTGTGTCGCATCGTTATCGTTTTTCAGCGCACTCATGTCCTACGTCGTGCACTGTAACACCGCAAGGAATGAGTACGTCTATAAGATGATGTACGGCTCCGTATTTTCGCCGGCAGATCGTGAGTCGAGCGACACACCACCACGCTTCAGAGTTTAGAAGGCCACGATACCGAGCCGAGATGGTGAAAGCGAGGAGTTCTGGGTGAGTATGCTGTTTTTTGGTTTTTGTTGTGATGTGTTGGCGTTTTGGCTATGATGCGGTGATACGAGTGATGGTGAGCGGTGGCGGTGATTTAGGTTGGAGTGTATCCGAAGGGAAAGAATGTGGACGCAGTACGCGAACAGACCACGTTCCACGGCAATTTCTTCGTGCTCGACCAAATGTTATTGGAGCTGGTCGCGTTATACGACGTGTTGCGCGTCGCGTAAGTCTTCACTATGCGTTACCGATGTGTTTGCGTTGTTTAGTCTGATTTCCTGCGTGCGTTCAGAGTGGCCGAGCGGAATGGTCTGCACAAGGATGAGGTGCAGCAGCCAACATCGAAGTTCTTTCTGAACTGGTTCGCGAAACCGTTCGGAAAGACGCACACCATAAAGGTGATGCAACGCTTCCTGAAGAACACTGGCTGCGGAGACCTGAACATCTCGTGCAACACGGTAAGCACAGACCAGCTAAAATAGCAAAGTTTGAGTGAGTAAGTGAGTGACTATCTCCATCTTCAGTCGCGGCACCGGACGGCAAAACTGCAATTCGAACGATACCTGAAGAGATCGTATGAAGAACTGCGCGGTGGAGTGGATCCTGCATGCGCAATTCTCTCAGGTATGTGGAGGAGGCTGTGTGATTCCGTTTCGATGTTGTGTTCATATTCGTATCCGATTGTAGGTCATAAAGCAACAACGCAGCTGCAGTAATACAACGACAGCTACGTGATGGCCTGTGCATACGCCTACCGCCGCCTCCGGCACTACGCGAACAGGGAGGCGAGGACGGAGAGCTAACGAATGGGGCTGATCGAGTCGAAAGTGCAAATTGCTAGGTGTGTCGCTTTTCCCCGTACCTGTAACCGTCCATTCGCAAATTATCCGCATCCAACCACCACGCCACAGACACACTGATCACTGATCCGTTGCAGGTTTCGAGCGAGGGCCGAACGTGAGGAGGAGGAGGTGGCAGTAGAAGGACCGCTGAGCCAGGAAGACGAGGGAGAATGCGGCGACCACGGTTCCTCTACCAGCAATAGTAGTGAAGCTGGCGGTGAAGCAGCTAGCAGTAGTGAGGATGAACGCCCCATTACACCACTGTCATCAGAGACGGCAAGCAGCGACTACGAACCACCAGTCGACATCGCCGCCCCGGCGATCGCAGCGGCCGAAGAGACCGAGAATAGGTAAGTACATACTTATTCGTGAGTAAGTATACGTGAAAAGAAACGATTATATTCGTAGATCCGTACCAATTTGTGGAGAGCTCTTCTTCGCTTTCATCACTGTCGAGCGAGTCGCCACCAAGCAGAAGGAGGACGCAAACAAGGTCACAACAGCCACAATTTAACGAACCGGAGGTTCCCGAGCCGCAAGTTCCCGAGCAGTCGCCCCCAGTACCACCTCTTGTGTCGGAGAGTGGCGATGACGATCGATACGACCTAGACGAGGAGGAGATGGAGCGCCGACAGAGATGTGCTGCGGATGTAGGAGACGAAGGGGAAGGAGAAAGTGACGACGAAAGTGTAACTACTCAGTCAGTAGGTGAGTTTTTGCTGTGCTGCCATAATGGAACTTGTAGAAATTCTGTTAGAATGTGAAGAAGGAACAACGACTGCTGTGGCGACAGCGGCGACGATCGCCACAACAACGACCACTACACCCACGACCACGACACCCACCACCGCGACACCCACTACCGCGACACCCACAACCACGACACTACAGTCACGACTGGCGTCAGACGTCAGACGAGGAATATCGAGGAAGGTCCCAGGAATGGAGAGCAACACTGTAGGTTCCGGTCTGTCGTGTCTTATCATATATTTCGTCATCTTCGTCTTCAGCGTATCCGTAGACTGAGGATCGCATGTTGTGATGCTGCGTTGCTTTGTCGTTCTCGCGCGTAAGTAATCCGTTCGCTATTCAAGTGTTGAGGAAACGGCGGCGACTGACGAAGTGACTCTGCATCTGCAGCGGCTGAACGACACCGAGTAAACGGGCGGGTTATCGACATTCGCCACAGAGTTCGAGCGGCGGGACTTCATGAGACGCAGGCAAGAACAGCCTGTTCAGGTGAGCCGACGTTGTAATGCTAGGCAGCCGTTGATGTTATGTTGAAGCTCTCCGTAAAGCTGCTACAGCTTAGCAGCCGAACTATACAACATATTATCTCGCATTGTTTAGGACTTCACGTGGCTTCAAATCAGAGAGATTCCCGGCATTGGTGGAAGGGGAGTTTTCGCCAAAGTCCAGATACCGAAGGACGCTGTTGTTTGTGACTACCGGTAAGTGTGGTGTGTGTCGGTAGGTATAGGTATGTGTTTGTGCATCTTCTACTCATCGCATTCGTGTTTAGCGGGCTCGTGTTGGAAGAGAAGGAGGCGAACGCCTTGATGGATCGTATGGGGAAGGAGGAACGCGAACATGTGGAAGCGTATTTGGTCCAATACACAGGTACCACTGCATGACGATAGCGGCGTTCGCTCCGTTTGCTTCTCTCCGCGTTTGCTGTGGCCGTAGTTTGCAGGATTTTTGCAGGTCGCGTGGCAGGGCATCATTTCCGTCATGTGATCTTTGGCCACCATCCAACCTACAAAGGTACGGTTGTGATCGGACGGCTGGTGAACCACACCCGTTTGCATCCGAACCTCACGCTTCGAGATCTGACGACGATGGTGGGCGGAAAGGTACAGTCGATGATCTACTTCAAGGCGATGCGAGACATTCGGGTACGTGGCGTGGCGTGGTAGTGCGCGTTTCCGCCTTCACACAATGACAGCACAATGCGCACATTTCAGGCCGGCGAACAACTGCTCTGGAACTACGGAAAAGAGTACAATGTAGGACGGTTGAGAGCGAGCTGTATCTGCAATGACTGCGATCCAGCACTAGTGCAAGGTGAGTACGAGGCGGCGGCAACAGTGCAGTCACAATGTTGTTGAACAATCGTCGTTCACTTTCAGAGTCATCCGCCGAGCTCCGACCAGCCATCGACAACGCCCGAGCAATCCCCGTAGTCGAGTCCCAACAGCCGAGCAGAGATGTCTCATTGTCGCAGCGGATGCCACCAGCGCCCGGCACAGTTGCTCGTCGTGCACCGCTTGGCGTCAGCGAATTGCTGCTGTCGGCCGCGCACAAGGCGAAAGCGACTGGGTTCGTCGTTGACGAAGTGGGAACGGACGCCTTTTCGGCATACGAACACAGTCGGCGAGTGGTATGTGGACCGTCGGATGTGAGTTTTGTAGCAGCACTCGAGTATGTGCGATACGCGTGTCGAATTGCGATTGTTTAGGAAGTTCGTTTCACTATCGATATTCCGCTCGAAGTTGCTGCCACGAACCTCAGTCGTGTGTTCGCAGCCGCACGCAAGGACGCATATCAGCGCTACAACTCAGCGATCGTCGTGCTGAAACGGACCGCTTCACAAACATCCCCATAGTTTTTAAAAAAAAAGAAGTAAAAAATATTTTTTTTTTTTTTGGGGGGGGTATACAAAAAAAGATTTTTTTAATAATAAGGAGGTGGGGGGGTTTCTCTTCCTCGGGGGGGGGTTTGGGGGGGAAAAAGCTTCCGGCCCAATTTATAGTGGGAGAACCACCCTGCCCCCACAGCAAACAAAAAATTTGGCCCTTTATAAAAGGGCCCAAGGTTTTTTATTGCTCAGAGTATTGTCGTGTTTGGCCCCAGGGCTTTTTAATTTTTTGCCTTTTCCCTTTTTTTTTTGTGTTTTTTTTTTCTTCTTTTTTTTTTTTTTTTTTTTTGGTTTCTTTTTTTTCGCTCTGCCTTTGTTTGTTTTTTATCGTGCTTTATTTAACGTGCTTTATGTAACATGCCTTGTTTGATAGTTCGCTGTACATTATGTCGTACGTCAATATCAATAAGACCAATAAAGTTTAATTACCCAAGTTTGAGGCTAAAACACGCATATTACGAAGAACTGAATCACCGTCATCTCACCGCTCGTGATCATCGTCCGACTGTCGTACTGGTCGGTGCTCCACTCGCCCCCAGTTCTGAGCAACGGTACGGCAGCTGTGTCGTGTACGTGGCTCTGGCGATCGCGTCTACGCTGTGGTGAGCTGTTCACGCCGCACTTCTTCTTTTTCTTCTTCGCATTCTGCACATTTGAGGAAGAGCAGAAAGAGTCTACAGCCGAGCCAGCAATAGACGAAGAGTTCGTGGCCGGCACAGTGTTGCGGTTTCCGGCGGAAAGCGATTGGCCACCTGAATTGGAGGCGGTGCTGCAGACGGGAGGAAAGTTGCAGGATTTGCTGGACGTGCTGCAGAAGTATAAGAGTCGCTAGTCCTTTTTTGTGTTTTGTTTTGTTGTATATGTACAAATTACATATTGTTATTTTGTCGGTACATATAATTAATATCAAAGAATTCTATATGTATATATATGTATGTTCTATATGTATATACTGTAATAATATAATAATATGGTGAGCATAGTATAGTAATATAGTATATTGAATCTAGTGAGTATAGCATAATAATAATAATAATAGTAATAATAATAGTAATAGTAATAATAATAATAATAATAATAATAATAATAATAATAATAATAATAATAATAATAATAATAATAATAATAATAATAATAATAATAATAATAATAATAATAATAATAATAATAATAATAATAATAATAATAATAATAATAATAATAATATAGTATATTGTTATGCATCTATAATATAGTGTATATAATATTCGTAGTGTATGTAATATAGTGTATATAATATGGTGTATATAATTTATTACATAATGATGTATATAACGATGTATGTATATAGTGTTTATTATTAAGATAAATTTTCTGTCACATATGAGTAACATTTAAATTTTTTCGCCTTCGAAATCAAACTCTCAACCTTCTACTTCACGGTCACGGTCTATGAGAACCAGACTGCTATCCGAAAAGGGGGAACGTTTGCACACACACAGTGGAAAACATAGGTGCCTTTCACCGAATATATATTGAGTGTGTGTGTGTGTGTGTGTGTGTGTGTGTGTGTGTGTGTTGTGTGTGTGTGTGTTGTGTGTGTGTGTGTGTGTAGTATGAGGCGCAGAACCCCAACGCTGCGCGTGAACCAAATTCCCGCCAGTTCGCCGTTCCAAAAAACCGGGGGCTGTGTATTCGCCGACTGCGATATATGCGACGAACATACCTATTCAGGAATACGCGTGAGGCTGAGGCACTCGAAGGCAGCTCGCCGTGGACTCATCAACAAATCTCAGTTTCAGTGACTTTGTTTCGCGTGTGTAGTTGTTCACGTTAACCGGAGGTGTATTTTGTTAGCGCCAAATTTGAAGTGCTTCCCCGATCTGACTCGATAAAATCTCTGGTCTGATGAGATTTTAAGAAACATATTGCAAAATACAGAGGAGAACTCCATTATTAGTTAAATAATGTCAAATAATATTTTATACGTAATCATTAATTTAAAACATATTTACACATTACCATAGTGTCCATAAACAGCAAGTCCGCTATTCTTCATTGCTCAATTCATTTAATTCGTGAAACAAAAGCTTACGACACCTGGGATTCCCAAGCCGTCTCCGATCCAAGTACTAACCAGGCCCAACGTTGCTTAACTTGCCAGATCGGACGGGATGGCGTGTTTTCAACGTGGTATGGCCGTAAGCGAAATTATCGCCGCAATTTCAGCGTGATGATGTTGGAGAAAGGGGTAATGGAGAGAGGAGCGGAAGGGGGGATAGAGGGGAGGGAGTGACGGGAAAGGAGAAATCCATGCTGTTTCAGTGGCAAACCGAACTATTGATGTTTTACTCCTCTAATAATGTTTATGTTATTCTTGTTCACAAATACAAGAATAACATCGCCCTTAAAGCCATCACTCCACGAATCTGAGGTGGTGCAGATTTTAGATGGAGTATTCGTATACGGGATAGTAGATTATGGTAAAGGGGAGGGAGGAGGGGGGGGGGGGGGGAAGGAGGTGATTCCGTCCATTTCTTCCTAATTGCCGTAAAAAACGGTCCGGAAGATACAGCTACACGCGTTCTGGCGCATTATTTTCCACAACGAGTTCGACTGGAGCGCGCCAGTCTTGTGCGGTGCCGAATCTTCCGGACAGTTTTTTTTTTAACGGTAACTAGGAAGAAATGGACGGAATCATTCTCCTCTCCATAATCTACTATCCCTTGTAAGAATATTCCACCTGATATCTGCACCACCTTAGATTCGTAGAGTGATGCCTTTAAGCACGTAAGAAGGGCGATTTCGCAATACGGCTTTTCACACCTTGACTTTTTACTATGGCCGCGATTTCGAACTGGCCCTACGCGGAGCCGCCTTTTTCGATCTCACCCGATGCAAATTGTGTTCTGATGAACACTAGTTTGAGAAACTTTACTCGTCTGACCGAATTGGGAGGGAACAAGGTGGCAGAATCCCGTTACACAGTGTTACGGTGTATCACATCTTACTCCTTGTTTCCGTGGGAACCGGCGGCGCCGGCCATCGTATTTCACCAACGGTTTAGGCGGTCACGATTTTACCTTCGGGCATCGGTTTTAATTACCCAAATTTGAGGTACTTTCTCGATCTGACCCGATGAAAATTGTGGTCTGATGAAATTTTGGAAAACTCTCCCTGAATTGGGAGGGAACAAGGTCAGAAGTTACACAGTGTTACGGTGTATCACATCTTGCCTTTTCCGCCGGCCACGATTTCACCAACGGTTTAGGTGGTCACGATTTTACGGTCGGTTTAATTACCCAAATTTGAAGTGCTTCCCCGATCTGACTCGATAAAATCTCTGGTCTGATGAGATTTTAAGAAACATATTGCAAAATACAGAGGAGAACTCCATTATTAGTTAAATAATGTCAAATAATATTTTATACGTAATCATTAATTTAAAACATATTTACACATTACCATAGTGTCCATAAACAGCAAGTCCGCTATTCTTCATTGCTCAATTCATTTAATTCGTGAAACAAAAGCTTACGACACCTGGGATTCCCAAGCCGTCTCCGATCCAAGTACTAACCAGGCCCAACGTTGCTTAACTTGCCAGATCGGACGGGATGGCGTGTTTTCAACGTGGTATGGCCGTAAGCGAAATTACTGCCGCGATTTCAGCGTGATAAAATTGGAGAAAGGCGTATTGCCGTTAGTTCGCGAAACAAAAGCTTACGACACCTGGGATTCCCAAGCCGTCTCCGATCCAAGTACTAACCAGGCCCAACGTTGCTTAACTTGCCAGATCGGACGGGATGGCGTGTTTTCAACGTGGTATGGCCGTAAGCGAAATTATCGCCGCAATTTCAGCGTGATGATGTTGGAGAAAGGGGTAATGGAGAGAGGAGCGGAAGGGGGGATAGAGGGGAGGGAGTGACGGGAAAGGAGAAATCCATGCTGTTTCAGTGGCAAACCGAACTATTGATGTTTTACTCCTCTAATAATGTTTATGTTATTCTTGTTCACAAATACAAGAATAACATCGCCCTTAAAGCCATCACTCCACGAATCTGAGGTGGTGCAGATTTTAGATGGAGTATTCGTATACGGGATAGTAGATTATGGTAAAGGGGAGGGAGGGAGGAGGGGGGGGTGGGGTGGGGAAGGAGGTGATTCCGTCCATTTCTTCCTAATTGCCGTAAAAAACGGTCCGGAAGATACAGCTACACGCGTTCTGGCGCATTATTTTCCACAACGAGTTCGACTGGAGCGCGCCAGTCTTGTGCGGTGCCGAATCTTCCGGACAGTTTTTTTTTTAACGGTAACTAGGAAGAAATGGACGGAATCATTCTCCTCTCCATAATCTACTATCCCTTGTAAGAATATTCCACCTGATATCTGCACCACCTTAGATTCGTAGAGTGATGCCTTTAAGCACGTAAGAAGGGCGATTTCGCAATACGGCTTTTCACACCTTGACTACTATGGCCGCGATTTCATCATCGGTTTAATTACCCAAGTTTGAGGTACTTTCTCGATCTGACCCGATGAAAATTGTGGTCTGATGAAATTTTGGAAAACTCTCCCTGAATTGGGAGGGAACAAGGTCAGAAGTTACACAGTGTTACGGTGTATCACATCTTGCCTTTTCCGCCGGCCACGATTTCACCAACGGTTTAGGTGGTCACGATTTTACGGTCGGTTTAATTACCCAAATTTGAGGTACTTTCTCGATCTGACCCGATGAAAATTGTGGTCTGATGAAATTTTGGAAAACTCTCGAATTGGGAGGGAACAAGGTCAGAAGTTACACAGTGTTACGGTGTATCACATCTTGCCTTTTCCGCCGGCCACGATTTCACCAACGGTTTAGGTGGTCACGATTTTACGGTCGGTTTAATTACCCAAATTTGAGGTACTTTCTCGATCTGACCCGATGAAAATTGTGGTCTGATGAAATTTTGGAAAACTCTCCCTGAATTGGGAGGGAACAAGGTCAGAAGTTACACAGTGTTACGGTGTATCACATCTTGCCTTTTCCGCCGGCCACGATTTCACCAACGGTTTAGGTGGTCACGATTTTACGGTCGGTTTAATTACCCAAATTTGAGGTACTTTCTCGATCTGACCCGATGAAAATTGTGGTCTGATGAAATTTTGGAAAACTCTCCCTGAATTGGGAGGGAACAAGGTCAGAAGTTACACAGTGTTACGGTGTATCACATCTTGCCTTTTCCGCCGGCCACGATTTCACCAACGGTTTAGGTGGTCACGATTTTACGGTCGGTTTAATTACCCAAATTTGAGGTACTTTCTCGATCTGACCCGATGAAAATTGTGGTCTGATGAAATTTTGGAAAACTCTCCCTGAATTGGGAGGGAACAAGGTCAGAAGTTACACAGTGTTACGGTGTATCACATCTTGCCTTTTCCGCCGGCCACGATTTCACCAACGGTTTAGGTGGTCACGATTTTACGGTCGGTTTAATTACCCAAATTTGAAGTGCTTCCCCGATCTGACTCGATAAAATCTCTGGTCTGATGAGATTTTAAGAAACATATTGCAAAATACAGAGGAGAACTCCATTATTAGTTAAATAATGTCAAATAATATTTTATACGTAATCATTAATTTAAAACATATTTACACATTACCATAGTGTCCATAAACAGCAAGTCCGCTATTCTTCATTGCTCAATTCATTTAATTCGTGAAACAAAAGCTTACGACACCTGGGATTCCCAAGCCGTCTCCGATCCAAGTACTAACCAGGCCCAACGTTGCTTAACTTGCCAGATCGGACGGGATGGCGTGTTTTCAACGTGGTATGGCCGTAAGCGAAATTACTGCCGCGATTTCAGCGTGATAAAATTGGAGAAAGGCGTATTGCCGTTAGTTCGCGAAACAAAAGCTTACGACACCTGGGATTCCCAAGCCGTCTCCGATCCAAGTACTAACCAGGCCCAACGTTGCTTAACTTGCCAGATCGGACGGGATGGCGTGTTTTCAACGTGGTATGGCCGTAAGCGAAATTATCGCCGCAATTTCAGCGTGATGATGTTGGAGAAAGGGGTAATGGAGAGAGGAGCGGAAGGGGGGGATAGAGGGGAGGGAGTGACGGGAAAGGAGAAATCCATGCTGTTTCAGTGGCAAACCGAACTATTGATGTTTTACTCCTCTAATAATGTTTATGTTATTCTTGTTCACAAATACAAGAATAACATCGCCCTTAAAGCCATCACTCCACGAATCTGAGGTGGTGCAGATTTTAGATGGAGTATTCGTATACGGGATAGTAGATTATGGTAAAGGGGAGGGAGGGGGGGGGGGGGGGGGGTGGGGAAGGAGGTGATTCCGTCCATTTCTTCCTAATTGCCGTAAAAAACGGTCCGGAAGATACAGCTACACGCGTTCTGGCGCATTATTTTCCACAACGAGTTCGACTGGAGCGCGCCAGTCTTGTGCGGTGCCGAATCTTCCGGACAGTTTTTTTTTTTAACGGTAACTAGGAAGAAATGGACGGAATCATTCTCCTCTCCATAATCTACTATCCCTTGTAAGAATATTCCACCTGATATCTGCACCACCTTAGATTCGTAGAGTGATGCCTTTAAGCACGTAAGAAGGGCGATTTCGCAATACGGCTTTTCACACCTTGACTACTATGGCCGCGATTTCATCATCGGTTTAATTACCCAAGTTTGAGGTACTTTCTCGATCTGACCCGATGAAAATTGTGGTCTGATGAAATTTTGGAAAACTCTCCCTGAATTGGGAGGGAACAAGGTCAGAAGTTACACAGTGTTACGGTGTATCACATCTTGCCTTTTCCGCCGGCCACGATTTCACCAACGGTTTAGGTGGTCACGATTTTACGGTCGGTTTAATTACCCAAATTTGAGGTACTTTCTCGATCTGACCCGATGAAAATTCAGAAATAAAAAATTACGGTGTATCACATCGCCTTTTCCGCCGGCCACGATTTCACCAACGGTTTAGGTGGTCACGATTTTACGGTCGGTTTAATTACCCAAATTGAGGTACTTTCCGATCGACCCGATGAAAATTGTGGTCTGATGAAATTTTGGAAAACTCTCCCTGAATTGGGAGGGAACAAGGTCAGAAGTTACACAGTGTTACGGTGTATCACATCTTGCCTTTTCCGCCGGCCACGATTTCACCAACGGTTTAGGTGGTCACGATTTTACGGTCGGTTTAATTACCCAAATTTGAGGTACTTTCTCGATCTGACCCGATGAAAATTGTGGTCTGATGAAATTTTGGAAAACTCTCCCTGAATTGGGAGGGAACAAGGTCAGAAGTTACACAGTGTTACGGTGTATCACATCTTGCCTTTTCCGCCGGCCACGATTTCACCAACGGTTTAGGGGTCACGATTTTACGGTCGGTTTAATTACAAATTTGAGGTACTTTCTCGATCTGACCCGATGAAAATTGTGGTCTGAGAAATTTGGAAAACTCTCCCTGAATTGGGAGGGAAAAAGAAGTTAAATTACGGTGTATCACATCTTGCCTTTTCCGCCGGCCACGATTCCCCAACGGTTTAGGTGGTCACGATTTTACGGTCGGTTTAATTACCCAAATTTGAGGTACTTTCTCGATCTGACCCGATGAAAATTGTGGTCTGATGAAATTTTGGAAAACTCTCCCTGAATTGGGAGGGAACAAGGTCAGAAGTTACACAGTGTTACGGTGTATCACATCTTGCCTTTTCCGCCGGCCACGATTTCACCAACGGTTTAGGTGGTCACGATTTTACGGTCGGTTTAATTACCCAAATTTGAAGTGCTTCCCCGATCTGACTCGATAAAATCTCTGGTCTGATGAGATTTTAAGAAACATATTGCAAAATACAGAGGAGAACTCCATTATTAGTTAAATAATGTCAAATAATATTTTATACGTAATCATTAATTTAAAACATATTTACACATTACCATAGTGTCCATAAACAGCAAGTCCGCTATTCTTCATTGCTCAATTCATTTAATTCGTGAAACAAAAGCTTACGACACCTGGGATTCCCAAGCCGTCTCCGATCCAAGTACTAACCAGGCCCAACGTTGCTTAACTTGCCAGATCGGACGGGATGGCGTGTTTTCAACGTGGTATGGCCGTAAGCGAAATTACTGCCGCGATTTCAGCGTGATAAAATTGGAGAAAGGCGTATTGCCGTTAGTTCGCGAAACAAAAGCTTACGACACCTGGGATTCCCAAGCCGTCTCCGATCCAAGTACTAACCAGGCCCAACGTTGCTTAACTTGCCAGATCGGACGGGATGGCGTGTTTTCAACGTGGTATGGCCGTAAGCGAAATTATCGCCGCAATTTCAGCGTGATGATGTTGGAGAAAGGGGTAATGGAGAGAGGAGCGGAAGGGGGGATAGAGGGGAGGGAGTGACGGGAAAGGAGAAATCCATGCTGTTTCAGTGGCAAACCGAACTATTGATGTTTTACTCCTCTAATAATGTTTATGTTATTCTTGTTCACAAATACAAGAATAACATCGCCCTTAAAGCCATCACTCCACGAATCTGAGGTGGTGCAGATTTTAGATGGAGTATTCGTATACGGGATAGTAGATTATGGTAAAGGGGAGGGAGGGGGGGGGGGGGGGGGGGGGGTGGGGAAGGAGGTGATTCCGTCCATTTCTTCCTAATTGCCGTAAAAAACGGTCCGGAAGATACAGCTACACGCGTTCTGGCGCATTATTTTCCACAACGAGTTCGACTGGAGCGCGCCAGTCTTGTGCGGTGCCGAATCTTCCGGACAGTTTTTTTTTTTAACGGTAACTAGGAAGAAATGGACGGAATCATTCTCCTCTCCATAATCTACTATCCCTTGTAAGAATATTCCACCTGATATCTGCACCACCTTAGATTCGTAGAGTGATGCCTTTAAGCACGTAAGAAGGGCGATTTCGCAATACGGCTTTTCACACCTTGACTACTATGGCCGCGATTTCATCATCGGTTTAATTACCCAAGTTTGAGGTACTTTCTCGATCTGACCCGATGAAAATTGTGGTCTGATGAAATTTTGGAAAACTCTCCCTGAATTGGGAGGGAACAAGGTCAGAAGTTACACAGTGTTACGGTGTATCACATCTTGCCTTTTCCGCCGGCCACGATTTCACCAACGGTTTAGGTGGTCACGATTTTACGGTCGGTTTAATTACCCAAATTTGAGGTACTTTCTCGATCTGACCCGATGAAAATTGTGGTCTGATGAAATTTTGGAAAACTCTCCCTGAATTGGGAGGGAACAAGGTCAGAAGTTACACAGTGTTACGGTGTATCACATCTTGCCTTTTCCGCCGGCCACGATTTCACCAACGGTTTAGGTGGTCACGATTTTACGGTCGGTTTAATTACCCAAATTTGAGGTACTTTCTCGATCTGACCCGATGAAAATTGTGGTCTGATGAAATTTTGGAAAACTCTCCCTGAATTGGGAGGGAACAAGGTCAGAAGTTACACAGTGTTACGGTGTATCACATCTTGCCTTTTCCGCCGGCCACGATTTCACCAACGGTTTAGGTGGTCACGATTTTACGGTCGGTTTAATTACCCAAATTTGAGGGTACTTTCTCGATCTGACCCGATGAAAATTGTGGTCTGATGAAATTTTGGAAAACTCTCCCTGAATTGGGAGGGAACAAGGTCAGAAGTTACACAGTGTTACGGTGTATCACATCTTGCCTTTTCCGCCGGCCACGATTTCACCAACGGTTTAGGTGGTCACGATTTTACGGTCGGTTTAATTACCCAAATTTGAGGTACTTTCTCGATCTGACCCGATGAAAATTGTGGTCTGATGAAATTTTGGAAAACTCTCCCTGAATTGGGAGGGAACAAGGTCAGAAGTTACACAGTGTTACGGTGTATCACATCTTGCCTTTTCCGCCGGCCACGATTTCACCAACGGTTTAGGTGGTCACGATTTTACGGTCGGTTTAATTACCCAAATTTGAAGTGCTTCCCCGATCTGACTCGATAAAATCTCTGGTCTGATGAGATTTTAAGAAACATATTGCAAAATACAGAGGAGAACTCCATTATTAGTTAAATAATGTCAAATAATATTTTATACGTAATCATTAATTTAAAACATATTTACACATTACCATAGTGTCCATAAACAGCAAGTCCGCTATTCTTCATTGCTCAATTCATTTAATTCGTGAAACAAAAGCTTACGACACCTGGGATTCCCAAGCCGTCTCCGATCCAAGTACTAACCAGGCCCAACGTTGCTTAACTTGCCAGATCGGACGGGATGGCGTGTTTTCAACGTGGTATGGCCGTAAGCGAAATTACTGCCGCGATTTCAGCGTGATAAAATTGGAGAAAGGCGTATTGCCGTTAGTTCGCGAAACAAAAGCTTACGACACCTGGGATTCCCAAGCCGTCTCCGATCCAAGTACTAACCAGGCCCAACGTTGCTTAACTTGCCAGATCGGACGGGATGGCGTGTTTTCAACGTGGTATGGCCGTAAGCGAAATTATCGCCGCAATTTCAGCGTGATGATGTTGGAGAAAGGGGTAATGGAGAGAGGAGCGGAAGGGGGGATAGAGGGGAGGGAGTGACGGGAAAGGAGAAATCCATGCTGTTTCAGTGGCAAACCGAACTATTGATGTTTTACTCCTCTAATAATGTTTATGTTATTCTTGTTCACAAATACAAGAATAACATCGCCCTTAAAGCCATCACTCCACGAATCTGAGGTGGTGCAGATTTTAGATGGAGTATTCGTATACGGGATAGTAGATTATGGTAAAGGGGAGGGAGGGGGGGGGGGGGGTGGGGTGGGGAAGGAGGTGATTCCGTCCATTTCTTCCTAATTGCCGTAAAAAACGGTCCGGAAGATACAGCTACACGCGTTCTGGCGCATTATTTTCCACAACGAGTTCGACTGGAGCGCGCCAGTCTTGTGCGGTGCCGAATCTTCCGGACAGTTTTTTTTTTTAACGGTAACTAGGAAGAAATGGACGGAATCATTCTCCTCTCCATAATCTACTATCCCTTGTAAGAATATTCCACCTGATATCTGCACCACCTTAGATTCGTAGAGTGATGCCTTTAAGCACGTAAGAAGGGCGATTTCGCAATACGGCTTTTCACACCTTGACTACTATGGCCGCGATTTCATCATCGGTTTAATTACCCAAGTTTGAGGTACTTTCTCGATCTGACCCGATGAAAATTGTGGTCTGATGAAATTTTGGAAAACTCTCCCTGAATTGGGAGGGAACAAGGTCAGAAGTTACACAGTGTTACGGTGTATCACATCTTGCCTTTTCCGCCGGCCACGATTTCACCAACGGTTTAGGTGGTCACGATTTTACGGTCGGTTTAATTACCCAAATTTGAGGTACTTTCTCGATCTGACCCGATGAAAATTGTGGTCTGATGAAATTTTGGAAAACTCTCCCTGAATTGGGAGGGAACAAGGTCAGAAGTTACACAGTGTTACGGTGTATCACATCTTGCCTTTTCCGCCGGCCACGATTTCACCAACGGTTTAGGTGGTCACGATTTTACGGTCGGTTTAATTACCCAAATTTGAGGTACTTTCTCGATCTGACCCGATGAAAATTGTGGTCTGATGAAATTTTGGAAAACTCTCCCTGAATTGGGAGGGAACAAGGTCAGAAGTTACACAGTGTTACGGTGTATCACATCTTGCCTTTTCCGCCGGCCACGATTTCACCAACGGTTTAGGTGGTCACGATTTTACGGTCGGTTTAATTACCCAAATTTGAGGTACTTTCTCGATCTGACCCGATGAAAATTGTGGTCTGATGAAATTTTGGAAAACTCTCCCTGAATTGGGAGGGAACAAGGTCAGAAGTTACACAGTGTTACGGTGTATCACATCTTGCCTTTTCCGCCGGCCACGATTTCACCAACGGTTTAGGTGGTCACGATTTTACGGTCGGTTTAATTACCCAAATTTGAGGTACTTTCTCGATCTGACCCGATGAAAATTGTGGTCTGATGAAATTTTGGAAAACTCTCCCTGAATTGGGAGGGAACAAGGTCAGAAGTTACACAGTGTTACGGTGTATCACATCTTGCCTTTTCCGCCGGCCACGATTTCACCAACGGTTTAGGTGGTCACGATTTTACGGTCGGTTTAATTACCCAAATTTGAAGTGCTTCCCCGATCTGACTCGATAAAATCTCTGGTCTGATGAGATTTTAAGAAACATATTGCAAAATACAGAGGAGAACTCCATTATTAGTTAAATAATGTCAAATAATATTTTATACGTAATCATTAATTTAAAACATATTTACACATTACCATAGTGTCCATAAACAGCAAGTCCGCTATTCTTCATTGCTCAATTCATTTAATTCGTGAAACAAAAGCTTACGACACCTGGGATTCCCAAGCCGTCTCCGATCCAAGTACTAACCAGGCCCAACGTTGCTTAACTTGCCAGATCGGACGGGATGGCGTGTTTTCAACGTGGTATGGCCGTAAGCGAAATTACTGCCGCGATTTCAGCGTGATAAAATTGGAGAAAGGCGTATTGCCGTTAGTTCGCGAAACAAAAGCTTACGACACCTGGGATTCCCAAGCCGTCTCCGATCCAAGTACTAACCAGGCCCAACGTTGCTTAACTTGCCAGATCGGACGGGATGGCGTGTTTTCAACGTGGTATGGCCGTAAGCGAAATTATCGCCGCAATTTCAGCGTGATGATGTTGGAGAAAGGGGTAATGGAGAGAGGAGCGGAAGGGGGGATAGAGGGGAGGGAGTGACGGGAAAGGAGAAATCCATGCTGTTTCAGTGGCAAACCGAACTATTGATGTTTTACTCCTCTAATAATGTTTATGTTATTCTTGTTCACAAATACAAGAATAACATCGCCCTTAAAGCCATCACTCCACGAATCTGAGGTGGTGCAGATTTTAGATGGAGTATTCGTATACGGGATAGTAGATTATGGTAAAGGGGAGGGAGGGGGGGGGGGGGGGGGTGGGGTGGGGAGGAGGTGATTCCGTCCATTTCTTCCTAATTGCCGTAAAAAACGGTCCGGAAGATACAGCTACACGCGTTCTGGCGCATTATTTTCCACAACGAGTTCGACTGGAGCGCGCCAGTCTTGTGCGGTGCCGAATCTTCCGGACAGTTTTTTTTTTTAACGGTAACTAGGAAGAAATGGACGGAATCATTCTCCTCTCCATAATCTACTATCCCTTGTAAGAATATTCCACCTGATATCTGCACCACCTTAGATTCGTAGAGTGATGCCTTTAAGCACGTAAGAAGGGCGATTTCGCAATACGGCTTTTCACACCTTGACTACTATGGCCGCGATTTCATCATCGGTTTAATTACCCAAGTTTGAGGTACTTTCTCGATCTGACCCGATGAAAATTGTGGTCTGATGAAATTTTGGAAAACTCTCCCTGAATTGGGAGGGAACAAGGTCAGAAGTTACACAGTGTTACGGTGTATCACATCTTGCCTTTTCCGCCGGCCACGATTTCACCAACGGTTTAGGTGGTCACGATTTTACGGTCGGTTTAATTACCCAAATTTGAGGTACTTTCTCGATCTGACCCGATGAAAATTGTGGTCTGATGAAATTTTGGAAAACTCTCCCTGAATTGGGAGGGAACAAGGTCAGAAGTTACACAGTGTTACGGTGTATCACATCTTGCCTTTTCCGCCGGCCACGATTTCACCAACGGTTTAGGTGGTCACGATTTTACGGTCGGTTTAATTACCCAAATTTGAGGTACTTTCTCGATCTGACCCGATGAAAATTGTGGTCTGATGAAATTTTGGAAAACTCTCCCTGAATTGGGAGGGAACAAGGTCAGAAGTTACACAGTGTTACGGTGTATCACATCTTGCCTTTTCCGCCGGCCACGATTTCACCAACGGTTTAGGTGGTCACGATTTTACGGTCGGTTTAATTACCCAAATTTGAGGTACTTTCTCGATCTGACCCGATGAAAATTGTGGTCTGATGAAATTTTGGAAAACTCTCCCTGAATTGGGAGGGAACAAGGTCAGAAGTTACACAGTGTTACGGTGTATCACATCTTGCCTTTTCCGCCGGCCACGATTTCACCAACGGTTTAGGTGGTCACGATTTTACGGTCGGTTTAATTACCCAAATTTGAGGTACTTTCTCGATCTGACCCGATGAAAATTGTGGTCTGATGAAATTTTGGAAAACTCTCCCTGAATTGGGAGGGAACAAGGTCAGAAGTTACACAGTGTTACGGTGTATCACATCTTGCCTTTTCCGCCGGCCACGATTTCACCAACGGTTTAGGTGGTCACGATTTTACGGTCGGTTTAATTACCCAAATTTGAAGTGCTTCCCCGATCTGACTCGATAAAATCTCTGGTCTGATGAGATTTTAAGAAACATATTGCAAAATACAGAGGAGAACTCCATTATTAGTTAAATAATGTCAAATAATATTTTATACGTAATCATTAATTTAAAACATATTTACACATTACCATAGTGTCCATAAACAGCAAGTCCGCTATTCTTCATTGCTCAATTCATTTAATTCGTGAAACAAAAGCTTACGACACCTGGGATTCCCAAGCCGTCTCCGATCCAAGTACTAACCAGGCCCAACGTTGCTTAACTTGCCAGATCGGACGGGATGGCGTGTTTTCAACGTGGTATGGCCGTAAGCGAAATTACTGCCGCGATTTCAGCGTGATAAAATTGGAGAAAGGCGTATTGCCGTTAGTTCGCGAAACAAAAGCTTACGACACCTGGGATTCCCAAGCCGTCTCCGATCCAAGTACTAACCAGGCCCAACGTTGCTTAACTTGCCAGATCGGACGGGATGGCGTGTTTTCAACGTGGTATGGCCGTAAGCGAAATTATCGCCGCAATTTCAGCGTGATGATGTTGGAGAAAGGGGTAATGGAGAGAGGAGCGGAAGGGGGGATAGAGGGGAGGGAGTGACGGGAAAGGAGAAATCCATGCTGTTTCAGTGGCAAACCGAACTATTGATGTTTTACTCCTCTAATAATGTTTATGTTATTCTTGTTCACAAATACAAGAATAACATCGCCCTTAAAGCCATCACTCCACGAATCTGAGGTGGTGCAGATTTTAGATGGAGTATTCGTATACGGGATAGTAGATTATGGTAAAGGGGAGGGAGGGGGGGGGGGGGGTGGGGTGGGGAAGGAGGTGATTCCGTCCATTTCTTCCTAATTGCCGTAAAAAACGGTCCGGAAGATACAGCTACACGCGTTCTGGCGCATTATTTTCCACAACGAGTTCGACTGGAGCGCGCCAGTCTTGTGCGGTGCCGAATCTTCCGGACAGTTTTTTTTTTTACGGTAACTAGGAAGAAATGGACGGAATCATTCTCCTCTCCATAATCTACTATCCCTTGTAAGAATATTCCACCTGATATCTGCACCACCTTAGATTCGTAGAGTGATGCCTTTAAGCACGTAAGAAGGGCGATTTCGCAATACGGCTTTTCACACCTTGACTACTATGGCCGCGATTTCATCATCGGTTTAATTACCCAAGTTTGAGGTACTTTCTCGATCTGACCCGATGAAAATTGTGGTCTGATGAAATTTTGGAAAACTCTCCCTGAATTGGGAGGGAACAAGGTCAAGAAGTTACACAGTGTTACGGTGTATCACATCTTGCCTTTTCCGCCGGCCACGATTTCACCAACGGTTTAGGTGGTCACGATTTTACGGTCGGTTTAATTACCCAAATTTGAGGTACTTTCTCGATCTGACCCGATGAAAATTGTGGTCTGATGAAATTTTGGAAAACTCTCCCTGAATTGGGAGGGAACAAGGTCAGAAGTTACACAGTGTTACGGTGTATCACATCTTGCCTTTTCCGCCGGCTCACGATTTCACCGTTTAACGGTTTAGGTGGTCACGATTTTACGGTCGGTTTAATTACCCAAATTTGAGGTACTTTCTCGATCTGACCCGATGAAAATTGTGTTTGATTAAAATTTGGAAAACTCTCCCTGAATTGGGAGGGAACAAGGTCAGAAGTTACACAGTGTTACGGTGTATCACATCTTGCCTTTTCCGCCGGCCACGATTTCACCAACGGTTTAGGTGGTCACGATTTTACGGTCGGTTTAATTACCCAAATTTGAGGTACTTTCTCGATCTGACCCGATGAAAATTGTGGTCTGATGAAATTTTGGAAAACTCTCCCTGAATTGGGAGGGAACAAGGTCAGAAGTTACACAGTGTTACGGTGTATCACATCTTGCCTTTTCCGCCGGCCACGATTTCACCAACGGTTTAGGTGGTCACGATTTTACGGTCGGTTTAATTACCCAAATTTGAGGTACTTTCTCGATCTGACCCGATGAAAATTGTGGTCTGATGAAATTTTGGAAAACTCTCCCTGAATTGGGAGGGAACAAGGTCAGAAGTTACACAGTGTTACGGTGTATCACATCTTGCCTTTTCCGCCGGCCACGATTTCACCAACGGTTTAGGTGGTCACGATTTTACGGTCGGTTTAATTACCCAAATTTGAAGTGCTTCCCCGATCTGACTCGATAAAATCTCTGGTCTGATGAGATTTTAAGAAACATATTGCAAAATACAGAGGAGAACTCCATTATTAGTTAAATAATGTCAAATAATATTTTATACGTAATCATTAATTTAAAACATATTTACACATTACCATAGTGTCCATAAACAGCAAGTCCGCTATTCTTCATTGCTCAATTCATTTAATTCGTGAAACAAAAGCTTACGACACCTGGGATTCCCAAGCCGTCTCCGATCCAAGTACTAACCAGGCCCAACGTTGCTTAACTTGCAAGATCGGGGGGGATGGCGTTTTTTAAACGTGGTATGGCCGTAAGCGAAATTACTGCCGCGATTTCAGCGTGATAAAATTGGAGAAAGGCGTATTGCCGTTAGTTCGCGAAACAAAAGCTTACGACACCTGGGATTCCCAAGCCGTCTCCGATCCAAGTACTAACCAGGCCCAACGTTGCTTAACTTGCCAGATCGGACGGGATGGCGTGTTTTCAACGTGGTATGGCCGTAAGCGAAATTATCGCCGCAATTTCAGCGTGATGATGTTGGAGAAAGGGGTAATGGAGAGAGGAGCGGAAGGGGGGGATAGAGGGGAGGGAGTGACGGGAAAGGAGAAATCCATGCTGTTTCAGTGGCAAACCGAACTATTGATGTTTTACTCCTCTAATAATGTTTATGTTATTCTTGTTCACAAATACAAGAATAACATCGCCCTTAAAGCCATCACTCCACGAATCTGAGGTGGTGCAGATTTTAGATGGAGTATTCGTATACGGGATAGTAGATTATGGTAAAGGGGAGGGAGGGAGGAGGGGGGGGGGGTGGGGGAAGGAGGTGATTCCGTCCATTTCTTCCTAATTGCCGTAAAAAACGGTCCGGAAGATACAGCTACACGCGTTCTGGCGCATTATTTTCCACAACGAGTTCGACTGGAGCGCGCCAGTCTTGTGCGGTGCCGAATCTTCCGGACAGTTTTTTTTTTAACGGTAACTAGGAAGAAATGGACGGAATCATTCTCCTCTCCATAATCTACTATCCCTTGTAAGAATATTCCACCTGATATCTGCACCACCTTAGATTCGTAGAGTGATGCCTTTAAGCACGTAAGAAGGGCGATTTCGCAATACGGCTTTTCACACCTTGACTACTATGGCCGCGATTTCATCATCGGTTTAATTACCCAAGTTTGAGGTACTTTCTCGATCTGACCCGATGAAAATTGTGGTCTGATGAAATTTTGGAAAACTCTCCCTGAATTGGGAGGGAACAAGGTCAGAAGTTACACAGTGTTACGGTGTATCACATCTTGCCTTTTCCGCCGGCCACGATTTCACCAACGGTTTAGGTGGTCACGATTTTACGGTCGGTTTAATTACCCAAATTTGAGGGGTGAACAAATCAAATTTCTATCTTTTTTTTTATTTTCTCGATCGGACCCGATGAAAATTGTGGTCTGATGAAATTTTGGAAAACTCTCCCTGAATTGGGAGGGAACAAGGTCAGAAGTTACACAGTGTTACGGTGTATCACATCTTGCCTTTTCCGCCGGCCACGATTTCACCAACGGTTTAGGTGGTCACGATTTTACGGTCGGTTTAATTACCCAAATTTGAAGTGCTTCCCCGATCTGACTCGATAAAATCTCTGGTCTGATGAGATTTTAAGAAACATATTGCAAAATACAGAGGAGAACTCCATTATTAGTTAAATAATGTCAAATAATATTTTATACGTAATCATTAATTTAAAACATATTTACACATTACCATAGTGTCCATAAACAGCAAGTCCGCTATTCTTCATTGCTCAAT
>NC_087373.1:15925325-15952651 GCF_031761385.1 Necator americanus | reverse complement strand
CTGTGTATGGCAATGCGCCAGTCTTTTGTAATGTTTTCATTCCTTGCTCCTTGTTTCCTGTTTCGCATTTTTTTATGTTTGGTATTTAACGTAAAAATAGATACGTGATCAAGAACAGTACAACTTAACTAGCTTATAGCTGCTTATAACTTAAGAACAATACACCTACAATATAGATGTATATAAAGCTATTGCGGCAAACATAACCAAGATGCGGAAAAAACACATAAAAAACGAGAAAATCTGAAAAGAAAATTGAGAAATATGAAAACAACCAGAAAATTGCGGCTATGCCCAATCCGGAGACGTCAGTTGGCAAAATCTGGCAAATTTCCAAGCAAAGCGCGTCCAGGCGACCGCTCGTGCAGATACAGTGTTCTTCATGTCGTTTTGACCCGACTATGGTTGTTTTGCGTGTATACGTCTGGCGTTGTAGTGGATGCTCGACTTGTTGATGACGCACTCAAAAATAGAAGAAAGAAATAAATTAGACTGCGCAGATGCATGAACCCATGGACAGCTCTGTTTGTGGTCATTTCATGTACTATGTAGGATGCAAAATACGTAGGAAATGTTTAATGGAACCTTTTCAACATATTGAATACATTTGATGTGATGATGCAATAATATGGTAATTGTGTAGCGAAAATTTTGACGCACCCAATGTATCGAATCATTCTAGACACATTCTCAAAAGTTAGATGAGCTACTGATCATGGTCGGACAAATGCAAGACTGTAATTTGCACTTGCATTGAGATGCTGTATTTTGGTCGACCATTGTTTCTTGCATGTAAACAAAAAAGTTATTATGACTTGAAGTTTTATCTCTACTTTTGAGTAAACTATAAAATGAAACCCCAAAGCTGCATTCATGCTCGCTGTGACGTTTGCTGCTAGGCAAAGTGAAGTGAAACTCAAATATTCAATGGGTCTAATATAGTGTTGCATTGTTGCTCGGCTCGAGTTTTTCGAGATATGACACTATATTTTGTCATGTAAAGATTCGTCAATCATTTCGGCTTCTTCTGAATGGTATTTTTTTTTTGAAAACTAATGTCGTGAGTTTAGCAGAATGTCCGCTATTTTCTCACGAAGTTTTAGTGGTATCTGATTCATTTTATGGTGGATTGGTTCACTGTGTGATGTGAAGTTGTAATATTGCCTCAGAGGTGCAACTTTCTTTCACACAAAATCCAGTGTCTGTGCTGTTTAATTGGCACACCTCACGCTGGCGATGTCTGGGGCCATTTGTCAAGTGACCCCCGTCGCACAGTGTCCCTAAGGGATTGTGATGGTATGTATGTTGTCGAATTTTCAGAAAGCGTTCGGCAGAAAATACTGATTCATCAACGACATTAGAGGGCGGCGTTGCCGCAAAGCAACCTCGTTTGGAATCTAATGATGCAAAAAGTAAGTCATTGTATGTATGCACATATAGCGCTGGTGAAATCCCAGCGCTTGCGAGCTCGGTGGAATTTGAAACAGATAAGGCTTTTTTGCCAGACTTGTATTGGTTAGCGGGTTTTGCTGCTCACCAAGGTTTATCTGTGTGGTGGTTTTTCTCCACCCACAGTTGAGCTGACCTAGTAGGAGTGGGCTCTGAAATAAAAAGCCATTAGGGACCGTAGATTATGTGGTATCATCTGAGCTTTCCGCGTTGTGTTTTTGATAGTGCTGGGTTCTATGCACATTCAATGCATTACCGGAAACTCCGAGGGCTCCTCTCTGGTATTTTTGTTGTCTGCTGTTCCCCGTTTTGTAAGTAATGCAAAGGGGAGTGGTTTTTCCTGTCACCAACTTGTCACCCAAAAGAGATGACAAACACCTCAGTCAATAATTTTACTGATCAAACATTGCCGACATGTAACATTACCCTTGCTCCTTCGTGTTATCAGCAGTAAAACCAGTTTCGCAGAGATCTTATAGTTTGGGTCATTTAGCGATATCTGATATTTAGCGTTTCCCAAGAAAATTGGAGGGCCACAGTCTGGTTCGAAGAATGTGTCATCTAGGAGGAGAACTCTTGCTCCACAAAGGCGAGGTTCAAACACCAGTCACTTTCGCAGTGGCCCAGGAGCTTTCTTTGGTGGCAGATCGGACGGTAGAGACCGCTTCCGTCCGAGGGTGCGACCTTTCCACGATGTGAGTTCGTCAGTCAACACAAACACCTTTGGTTTTTTAACTTTTTTTACTTTCTACAGGCACCTATCAGAGAAATCCCACCTCTTTTTCCTCCAAGAAATGGTCCTTCCAAGGTATCTCCGTGGTCTAGACCTCCTTTCCAAGAGTACGTAAATTTTTAGTTCTGGAATGTTGCGATGCAGTGCCTTTTATCGAGTCTTTTTAGGGATATGCATAAGTTAGAACAAGTGATGCGAAGAGCTGCACATGATAATTCGTCGTCTTTTGAAGCAGCAAGACAAGTTGAGAGACTCGGACTTGGACCTGCAATGGGAGCTATGCTGAATTCTGTAAGTGACAATAGTATTGATGTGCGTAGAACTCAGTTCGGCCTGAACTGAATACTTTTGAACTGAAACTGAACGCAATTCCTGATCCCAGATGGTTTAATTTTGGTGCAGTTTGCTACCTTCATCGACATTTTTCTGCCTAGGATATGCCCATGAACTCATACAACGATGTTGCTGCTCGTCAAATGCCTTCTTTGGTTGATCAAGCTTTCACCCGGTAAGCTCCGATTCTGGATCGACTTTCGCTCGTCATATTTTTGCAGTTCTTATCAATAGTATGAGAGTTCTGCGGAGATAAGATTAAAATAACAAAATCATCCGTTCAGCGATTTTTGTTACAGACATCATGAAGAACCGTTTGGTGGCCCTCGTTATGGTGAGGAACCGTTCGGAGTTGGTCGCTATGCAGGAGGCAGGGATGCACCAATCAGAGATATTAGTGGTTTTGTTGAGCCGCTCAACGATTTCGGTGACAGGTGCAATAACTGCGTGCTTATTTCCAATACTGATTCATTTGTAGCCGTCTTGTTCCTTTTTTATGTTCTGCTACATTTGGCTCTTTCAGTCCGCGCAAATCTGGCTACCCGTCATCTTCTCATGTAGAGCGCATCACATATCCAAAGATTGGCGCTGGTCCAGCGGTTCGTGGGAATTCTTCCATACCTCCCGTACATAATCTACTTTGAATCTACTGTTTGGTCATGGTTTGATTTACTCGTATAGTTGTGATTTATTTCAGTTTGCACAGTCGTATTCAAACTTTGCTGAAGACTCCTTCAGACAGAGAATGGACTATGGAAGTGGAGTGAGGTGAATGATAATTAGAGGGATAGTTAAGAGTAAGGTTTTGTTTGCGATCAATAATTTCGTGAATTTGTACAATTGTATTTTTCTATACTTCGGAACCTGCGGGTTTCGTAGTCGAGTAGTCCCGAGGCGAGTGATTGGTGAGACGTGGCTTGTTAAATTTTCTTTTACAGGCCTCGTAGCGTCAGCCCGTATGGAAGAACGTTCTATAGATAATCAGCTACTAAGTTTTTGGATGAATCTGTTCCGAAAAGTTTTGTTTAGCGCTGTTGTTTTCCACTTTTGTTAACTTGCAGGTATTTAGTTTGTGTTGTATTGTACTGTTCATCATTTAACTTACTGTGTGCTGTCTCTGCCTCATCCTCTAAAGAGTTTGTTGTTCTCCCATTTAATATTTTATTCCAATATTAATATCTGCAGTAAAATCTGTTTAGAAAAAATTCTCCTCGATGGATCATTGAATTATGTACAACGCTGATGTATGAGCTATATTGTGAAGCGGATAATTAGAAGGAAATAAAATTGAGGAGCAACTGTCCTATGCGTCGCTACGGATCACAGATGAAACAATTTACAATACAAACAACAAATAAATGCACATAGTGTGAAAATTCTGTAGAAGAAAACAAAAACCCATACCACATCCATCAAGGATGTTAATCTTCGTCTTTAGTACGAAATTACGCAGACAACAGAATCAATGCTTTCCAGCGCTAAGAAATACCTATATTGCCCTTTGGGCAGCAATCGATTTTGCCGAAGAATAGGGAGGGGAAACAGTTCGACAATGAACTGAAGTCATACGTTGTCGTGTGTGTGTGTGTCATGCATTTACCCGTGTGGTATGGCGCGGAGGTGCTACGGCTATGGTAGAATCTCGCCCTCGTTGAACGAGACAGCTTCGAAGATCTGTATACTCCTACAGATGGGATTGCCGCACTCTCGCATATCCATCAACGAGAGCGATGTTGGATGTAAGTCGCACACCAGCTGAACTCGTCCAATGCATTCATAACCACATCTAGAAGTAATCACTAAAATTGAGAGTAATCACGAAAGAAAACTGTGGAACTGCAAAAAAGAGCTGCATCCTGTCAGCTACACTTATTGACAACAAAAAATGAAGCGCGAAAGCTATGTGATTTATAGCTCACTTCAGAAATTACATAGAAAAGTAATCGATTTTTTCTACTAATGACATTTCCAGTCAAGTTTCTGAAAGGAAGCAGTTTCTTTCAGTCAAAAAATCTAAACTTAAACATTACAGCTCAAATACAATTTTCGCTTAGAATCCAACCGTTTCCAATATTTTTTTTTGCTGGGGGAATACAAGGGGGAATCCTGAGGTCGAGTTCAATGTTTTCGAGAAATTCAGTTTATAAAGTGCTTGAAATAGGAATTATGTCTGTTAGATGTTGAAAGAACCGCTCTTCCTTTTGATGATAGAACAGTGGGGAACTAATATCGTATCTGAAGAAACTTATTAACGGCACATATTCATCCTACATATACTGCAGGTCTTCAGTCGTGTGATTGCGATGTGCTACCGATCGATGCAAGGAAGAGGGAAGAGAGGAAGTGCGCCGCGGTCGTCCGGTTGAACACATTTAGCGTCAGCCCTGTACTACTACCTTAGTTACTTTTAATTATAATTTTGGTCGTGAAAAGGTGTTACTTGCTAATGTACGTTTTCATCGGTGAACGATAAGAACACGCACTGAAAAGCCCTCATACATCATCTTCTCAAAATTATTGTGCAGTGCGTCACGTCATACGCAATATATAAAATGAATTCTTTTTTTTTAGCTCGCTCATCGACAATTGCTCGTTTATTTTGTGACAAATCACAGTCACGGAGAAAATGCGCGGAGAATAGCAAAAGTTCATCCTATCGTCTATTGTGCTATTGAAAAGAACCGGTATTGATAATCTCTGATGCTCTCTGGTGCTCGTTTATTCATTTTTTTCTGGAACTTTTCGTTACCTCTATTATGTTCTGTTTTTTTTTGCCCAATTTCCCATGGAGATAGATTTTGGTTCGACTACATTTTGTAGTCCTAATCACTGCATATGGAAACAATTCAATTTAATTGGGAAAAAGAAGCAGAAATCCAATTCCTACAAAATGAAATCTTAGCGACTCTTCGGCTCTAAAACTAACGAAGAAAGATTCTGCTGGACATTTTAATTTCCATCTACTTCACCACAATCGAAGGCGCGTTGCGCTTCTTCTGCTTAGTATTCTGAACGCCGCTTACAGTTCCACGTCTTTTCATTCTACTGCAATATCATTGATTATCATTGATGCAAACACAGTTTTTCGTTGATTGACCTTAGCTTTCAAATCAACCACTTCAACACAGGAGGATCAGAGTGCTCAGAAAAAAAGAGGAATACTCTTGAAAATTACAAACAAGGTTGAGGTAGCAGAGCGTATGGGGCACTGACGCATGTGTCACTTTCGTATGCGCGTCAGCTACTCAATAGCACCTCTGCGAGCTACGACGCGTATCGCATAGATGCCATCTCCTATCGACTGCGGTGATATGACGTATTGCACACATCAATGTAGGACTAAGAAATTAATGATAGAATCATTTGTTGTAGGGGACTTCAAAAAAAAAAGCCGAAAAGAGTTGGTGGGGTGAAAGCGACCGGAGGCCTAGCACAATCGCGTAGGCGGTTGCGCTCGAGAAACGCGGTGAACCCAGCGGTTGCAGTCGAGGCGGAACCCTCGTTAGCTTCACACGAAGTGCAGAGTTGGGTGGAGCCAACGAGGGTCCCGCTTCGAAAGGAACCGCTGGCTCCACCGCGCCGCTTCGAGAGCAGCCGCTGACGCATGCGCATCAGCACGTTTTGGCCAGTCCAGAGGTGTTATATCCCTTGACAAAAGTGCTGTTTGTAATCTCCAGGCATTCGGAAAAGTCCATCAGACGTGGCACAGCAGCTTCAAATTACATCTAGGTACATTCGCGCAATTGTCACAGCATTCATAGTCGGGTCAAAACGAAATGAAGCTCGTGCTGTGTGAGTGGGTGACTAGAGACTTTAGGGTATTTTATAACCCTATTTGAACAGACCAAAAAGAGGTGGTTCAGTGGAATGTCTTTATTATGTGAGTACAGGTGAGTAGAACAATTGTCAGCAATAGAGTTGGATGAAAAGGTGGGCAGAGCGTAGTCTGCCGCACTCCTTTGACCGTACAAGTCGTAATGCCTAGCATAACCATGACCGCGAACGATCCTTTATACCACGCCCCTTATACATCATCGGGGTCGATGATACTGCCGCGAGCGACAACAGCACAGAGTAATAATTTACGAAACAAATTCTACTTCAACAAATGGTTTTCTTCGTACGGCTGGACTGTTGCGAAGTTTTGTGGAGTGGCGGGCTGACGTTGGGTTAGTGGATTGCTGATGGTGTCTTGAGAATTCGGCTTGGTGCAGGTGCATTGATGACGGCTTGTGGTTTGTTGATGACGATGACGGCGTTGACGATTGGCGAGAGTGCTTACTTCTTGTATGGCCGCTTCGTGGGTGGCTGCGGTCTTTTGGAGGAGCAAAGCAGAAAATTGTGGCCAAGGCCACAACTTCCACACTTCACTCCACATGTGTCCTCGTGTGCCGCTTTTAGGCAGAGGAGGCACAGGTTCAGCTTTGTCGCCTGTGCTGTTTTGGAGATTGGATCCGGGAACCGTGGACATCTCCCGGAATGGTGATTGTCACGATTCTCGTCCACAGTGCAAAATAGGCAGCTGGACTTCGGAGCAGTCCTTTCCAGAAGCGTTTGGCAGGCCTTTTCAAGACTGTCGAGGCGGGGGAGCAGATGATGCAATAGTGTAGCGATGTCGCATCTGTCCAGATCGTCCAGGGCAGAGAGCATAGCATCAGCGGAAGAAGACATGATTTTGTGTTTCTTTGATGCTTTTTGCTACTATTTATACGTGTTCAGATGGTCCGTATCTTGAACCCGCCCTCAACGAATAGCCTAGATGTAAGTTTCACTGCTCTTGATGGTGCGCCAAAGTGCATTTGAGTGCGTAATAAAAAAGTTGCAATTGACTGCGGGCACCCGAGAAGGTACATCGTTGTAATTGGAGTACTTTGTCCAAGACGATGATATCTTTGAGAGAGCCGACCGGGATCCGGGATAATATGCTTTTGTTCATTGTGCATACGTGTATGGACATAACTGATAACATGTGTATGCAAGAGATAATGAGCTGATATTAACTTTGTACATTTTCTCGTATTGAAACACGAGATCAAACCCGTAGCGTGTACGCCACTGTGAAATACAAAGTTTGCACTATATTATTTGCGGCACTTTTGATCTTTCTGATCTATTTCTGCGCGGTCTAAATCCGCTCTGGTTATTTCTTCGGCTGGTAGCCCACAAGCGGGCGACTCGAGAGGACCAGAGGATTGGCTATAGTGGCAGCTGTTTGATCGGTAAGCCAACTCAATCCAATTTTGGTTGATCGTGGCTGATCGAGGGATCGGTTGACGATTGATCGGCTCCTTTGCCGCGCAGCAAAGGAATCGGCCAGCTGCGAGCAACATTTTGAAGGGGTAAACTGCACATTTTGCTAGGTATAGTAGTACCACTGGACCCGCCACGTAGGTTAGGGCTGTGAGAATCACGGTTGATGCTAATGCTGCAACCGTTATTTTCCAATGTTTGGCTAAGGCGGTGATCATAGGAGTTACATCAGGTATGCTCCAGTCCGAAAACCATTGGGATCTGATCAGAACGTAGTGATCAGATGCTTCAAAGACAGCCGTGTTGAGCCCAATGTGATAGCTTAGCACGCCTTTGATATCGACATTCTCTGAACAGTCGGTTGTGCATGTTTCTCGGACAATGGCATGATCAAAGGCTAACAAAGTGGTCTTGTTGACATTCATTGGCCCACAATGAATGACGAACTCGAATGTTTTGCAAACAACTGTAACTCTGATGTCCAGTTGTGAACGGCACCTAGTAACTAGTCTAGCTCCATGTTCACAGTTGTAGCAACCTGTGAGATCAATTGTCTGGATTTCGCACTTTTTCTTTGTCACGATTTCTGACGCATTCACCAGTATTTTGGAGTCTAGTGTGAGCACGAATTCTCCTTCCTCAGTTATAGTCATCACACTATCGTCTTCCTTTGTGAGGTTGTAGGAGGGTGTTTCTATTGGTAATGCTGAGGAGTTTCTTAGGTGACTCAAGGACTCTTCTGGACATTGACATCTGTGGGCGTTTTCACAGTGACACCTTATACGATTCGTGCAAGTAGAGAACTGGGTTTGTGCTTGGACTTCATCGCTGCATTCTACTGGCACGACGAATCTGTCCGGTAATATGAAGGCTGCATTTTCGGAGATAGCATACCGCTGATTGATTGCTGTGATCGTTGGTTTTTGTAGGGATATCACAGTGATGTCGACTCTTTCGACGATTTCTGTCACATATGGTCTCATCGACAAAGACTTCTTCGTATTCTTCCCCATTAGGATTACCTCGATCTCGAGTTCGATCGATGCGGTCCAATCTGCACACCTAATCACCTCATAGATTGATCGAGATGTGGGTCGATTTACGACTCTGTAGAACTGACATGCGGGGAGTGGCAATAAGCAACCACATGGTATGCCGCCACAAATCGATATACAACCAGAATAACCTGGGTACCTCTTGTACTTTCTCAGTTCGTGGACAGTTTCGTTAGATGGCATTGTGTGACATTTATTGTCAACGCATGACCCTGCTTGTGCACATCTTTCAACGTGGTATACACGTACTTCAGTCTCTCTTGTGAAGAATTCCAGAACCTTGGAGCAGGTCAACTTTATTGGTTTTTTGGTGACCCTAATGAACCCAAGCGTTTTGTTCGAGTGGTTGATTTGTATGCAAATTTTGGAGGTAAGGCGATTAAATAAGAGTTCCTCATTGTACTGATAGAAGCACTTGCTTTGTTCATTGCAAATGAGGTTCGCTGAGTGCCGCATGTATCCGCGTTGACATGCATTCGCACTTGTTAGAACGGTGGTTAAAATTAGACATATTGCAGTTAGACATGGAAGTGGTGCGGGAACGAACGCGTTAGGGCTATTACTACGATTGTGTCGTGTAGTAATCATAGGTAGTTGTTCCATTGGTACAGCTTTGTTAGCGTGTCTGAGTTTGTACATTGACCAGACTAATATAGCCAGAATTACGGCAAAAATGTAAATCACTACTGCTAGGGTAGCGATTGCTCCTGCAGGCCAACAGTGAGGGTTGCCTAGAAGAGCTTTTGAGAGAAAGTAATGATGATCGCAGAAGTCTGGTCGGTTGCATGTTGTCTCAAGTGTCTCCATGCTGTGGTTGCCTATCATTATTAGTGCAACCTTTACCTGATCGTTGTGAGGGGATATTGGTACTGTGTAAGTGAGGTTTTTCGTGACCTCATTGAACGTTCGGCAATGTTCATCAAAACATAGCTGGAAGGAACCTTTCGGAGGTGAGATATTGATCTTTCCTTTCACGCAGGCTATCTTGGGGACACATTCAGCTAATGTTGGAGATATCATTGACAACATTGCAATAATAGTTAGTGCAAGAGGTGTTCGCGGGATAGTGTACTGAGCACCTTCCAGTCCTAGTTCGTAGTCTCTGATTATTTCATACGCTTCTGTTTTTGAGGCACGAGCTGGAAGTTTTCTCCTTTCTTGGTTAGGTTGATGTTGATCTTTTTGGGTGTTTATTGTTGTGTCCTCTGGGGCACTTCGGATTTCCAGGGGGAAAATTTTGTTCAGAGGACGGTGAATTATTTTTCGGTTCGGTAAAAGTACTTTGGCGGATCTAACCGAACCATCGGCGCTATATATAATTTCCGTGATTCTACCATATGACCAGCACCCTCTCGGTATTAGTTCTTCTTCAATCAAAACAATTTCACCTATTTCTGGGAGTGATCTTGGTAGGTGTCTGGGTTGTTTGAGGTTGATTTTTTGTGTTTCTCTTAATGAGGTCAGATATTCAACATTCCATTTCTCCCAGAATTTATTGGCTATCATTTCTGATGTTTGAAATGCTTCAAGTGCCTGTTTTTCTGTTTGGATGAGATTAGGATCGTAGTCAGGATCGCCCGATACGTTTGCAACTTTGTCGTTCGGAAGCGAGTAGTTGAAATTTCCCTTCAAAAAATCAATGGGCCTCAATGGTATCTCTGCAATATCACTGGAGTTCAGTTTCGTGAGAGGTCTTGTGTTTAGAATCGCCTCAATTCGAGTGATCACGGTGCACATGTCTGCAAAACTCAAGCGTTTGCGCCCTATTGATTTATTAAACGCTTTCTTGGTTAAACCGACTAGTCGTTCCCATGCACCACCCATCCAGGGGGGATCCAGGAGGATTGAAGATCCAGTTTATTCGTTGGGATGCACAATACGACATAAGAGATCGACCATTCTCGTTGAGGTCGCAGAACATCTTTGTGATAATGACTTCACCAAGCTTGAAGTTGGTTCCGCAATCTGAGCGGACAATCTCTGGAACTCCTCTGCGCGAGACGAATCTCACGAAACAATTGAGGAATGCTCCTGCCGAAAGATTTTCTACCACTTCTAAGTGTAGTGCTCGAGTTGTAAGGCATGTGTATAAACACACGTACATTTTCTCGAGAGTTTTTGAAGTGAAAGGACCCATGAAGTCACATCCGACATTTTGAAATGGTCTGGACTTTATGACCCTGTCCTTCGGTAGTGGAGGCATGATCGGTGCTCCTAAGGGAAGACCTTGGTATTTTTTTGCAAATGACGCAACCTTTTAGGAATTTCTTGAATACGTAAGAGGGACGTGAAATCCAAAAGCGTTGTCTTGCGATTGAAAGAGTGTGCTCTTTGCCAGAATGACCATTTTTGATGTGAATGTCCTGCACGATCAGCCTGGATAATTCCGAGTCTTCTGGGATATAAATCGGTGACTTTGTGTCATACGGAATTGAGGCATTTTGAAGGCGGGAGTGGTGCCGAATGATTCCGTCTTCGTCGCGAATAATCAGTTTATCATGAAATCGCTTTTTTAGAGCGTCAAGATTAATGCTTCTGTGTTCATGGCTAATTAGAAGGCGTTCCGCGTTGACCATATCTGATGCGGTTATTTCGAACACGTTATCAAATTTGTCGACTTCTGATACTTTTATCGGTGACGAGCGATTTTGATTGGTTTTTGCAACCCAATTTTTTCATTGTTTTTGCAGTCTTTGCTAGCACACGTAGCACGTTGTCGATTTTCGAAAAACGCTTGAGATCAATAAGCTGTTCTTGTTGTTTGTTTTCTGACGTGGTTACTTTCAATGTAGTAGTAACCATTGTTTCTATTTCGTCATTCTCATGGACGTCAGATAGTGTGTTTATCGACTTGATAGGCCACTCGCTGCAGTGATTTTCTAGCCAGCGTGGTCCTTTGATCCAGTCGTTCTCGATAATTTCTTGTGCTGTCAGACCTCTCGTTCCAGCATCAGCTGGATTGTTTTCGGTGCTAACATGGAAAAATTTGACCGTAGCACCACGATTATCGAGCTGCTGTTTAATACTAAGTATTTTTGCTCGCTGATTTGCCACGAAAACAGGAACTTTTTTTGAAGATTTGATCCAGTACAAGGCAATTTCACTGTCCGAAACTATGTTCACTTCTTCGATTTTTGCTTGGACAGCTGATAATATGCTGCATCCTAATCTGGCTGCTATAAGGATTCCGAGCAACTCTAATTTTGGGATAGTCTGATGTAACTTTTTGGGGTCAATCGCGTCCTTCCACAGATCAGGCCGGAAATTGTGCCAGAGGGGACACATTGTAAGTATGAACAAGCTGCGATTGCAATCCTGCTTGCATCTGCGAACAACCAAAGGCGTTTTTGGTCACCTACTCTGGGTGATAGTACGTACCTAGGAATTGATAATGTTGCTAGATCTACTTCTTTACACAATTTGTACCATTCGTCGCATATCTTTTGATCGAGCGGAGTTTTCCAGTCCACTTTTGAATCGAAGATTTCTCGCATCATGGACTTCAGTTTAACCATGAGCGGTCCTGTGAGACCTATTGGGTCGTAAATGGAATTAATTTGGCTCACGACATCTCTCTTAGTTAATTTTTTATTGTGAACAAACTTTGTTCTCACAGTAAAGTTGTCTGTTATAGTATTGTAATCAACTCCTAGTATTTTCATTGATCCAGATTGGAGTTTGTCGGAATATGGAATTCTTGAATTTACTTCTTCAGAATTTGAGATATACTCGCGTAGATTCATCCCTATCTTGCTGAAGAGATACTTTGATTCCTTGTACTTTCTTACAGCTTCAGGAACCGATTCTGCTTGCAAAAGTATATTATCCACATACAAATTTTCGGCAATTTCTGTGGATAGTTCCGAGTTTTGGGATTCCAAGTAGGACAGAATCGCCATGTTTAGTATACTCGGACAAGCTGTAACGCCAAAAGGCAACCTTCTAAATCTATATTCGACGACGTTGTCTTTTGTTGGTGGGTGATTGACATTCCGAAGCCACAAGAATCTGCATAGATCCTTGTGTGCGTCTACCAGTCGAATTTGTGTGAAGGCGGATTCAATGTCACACATTAAGACGATCTTCGTGAACCTTGAGGAGGTAAGAATGTCGTGTATTCTGTTAACGAAGGATTCCCCTTTTCGAATGACGTCGTTCAGGCTGAGGTGGCCTCTTCGTTTAGACGAAGCATCAAAGACTATCCTTAAAGGGACCTTTTTCTGTGGTTTCCATACCCCTGTATGTGGCATATAATATATTCCAGCCGCATAACGGTCTGCTGTGTCGAAGGTCTCTACGATCCCTTCACTGACATATTTGTTCACGAGATCGCAGTACCATTGCTTTTGTTCAGGATTACATAAGAGGATGTTTTGTAAGGATTCTAGCCTTCTTATAGCTACTGAGTAGTTATTTTCCAACTGGATTACATTTTCTTTCAGCGGAAAGGGAGCTGTGATGATGTTGTTTTCAAATGAGATCAATTTCGAGTATTCCTCGAAATATCTTTGAACTTTTTCGTCTCCCTGGGTTTCTTCCGGCATGATACCGAGGCCGTCCAACTCAAACATTTTTTGTAAGAGTTCTTGTTCCGTGTTTTCGGAAATTCCTGTCAGGCTGTGACATACTGTGTTAGCGGTTTCACTTACTTTGCTGATTCCTCGACCATAAATTGTGGGTCCAAAAACCGTTTTTGCTATATGAAAGCCAGATGGTGTTCGGATTCCGTTTGCTGGATCCGTAACTAAATCGTGGTAGTAGTCCAGTCCAACGAGAATGTGTGGATTTTGATGTTCACCACGAAGCTTTGAATTTGCTAGACAGATAGTGTTTGTTTTCAAGAACTCAATATCTTCTGTGTTCAATTTCACTGAAGGGAATCCGTTTGTTATGACTGGTTTGGTCTGTATGGTCATGCAAATTTCTTCTCCGAAAGCAGTTCCTAGTTTTACCGGAACCTTATGACTTTCGAAGCACTCGATATGGCCACCAATTCCGGACATGGTGCAGATTTCGGTCGTGTTCTTGGGTAGACCGAGCTGTTGTGCAAGATTTTCTTCGATTACTGTTTTTTGTGCCCCAGAATCGAAGAAAAATAGCACTTTTTCATATGTCTGTTTTCTGGCATTCCAAATATTGCCTTCAGCAGTCATTAATATTAGTTGTTTGCTAGTTTGACTGTGCTGAATGGAGTTTTCCTTGATCTGTGGGGGTTCCACAGACACCTGAGTGTTTATTGGTTTGAACCTTTGTGGAATATTTCGATTGTTTTCTTCTCTATTTTGCCAGCTGTGTTGCCTTTGCTGGTTTTGGCCAACACGAACAAATTTGGGTTTCGAGCTGTTGTTTTGGCTGAGTTGCTCTGTCTTAAAGCAGAGGCTCATATGGTGTTTTTGTCCGCACTTTAGACAGTCTGATCTTTGACAATCAAAGCTGCTATGATTAGGGGAGCAACATTTCCAACAGCGATTCTGCTCCTTAAGCATCTTGCGGCGAATGCTTTGATCCGTGACCGTTCGGCACTGCATTGATACATGATTGTCCTTATGACAGAACAAGCAGTTACGATTAGTCCTTAAGTTGTCATGATTGGTCTTTGATGGGATGGCCTTGTTGATATGTTTATGGCCAAGTCTGCTTTCGACGTAGGCTTTTGCAGTGATCTCTGTTTTTAAGAGATTCATGAGGTCATCAACTGTTTGCCGGTCTTGTGATTGACTGGCCACTAATACAGATTTTATGATGTCTTCAGGGAATTTAGATAAGATTGTTTCACACCACATTGGGTCGCAGGTTTTCCCTACATGATATCCTGCAGAAATCATTTGGTTGGTCAGCATTCTTATTTGATCAAATGTTGCAGAGCAGATGTCTGCGGAATTGTTTGCCACACTCATACTGACCAATTTTTTGACTATTTGTGATCTATTACACTGGTGATTGGAGTAATTCTCCTGTAAAGTTTTGATCAACCAATTGTAATTTTCAGGAATGAGTTTTATCCCTTTGATGGCTGTTTGCGCTCGACCCTTTAAACTTTCTTTGAGTAGGAGTATCTTTTCCATAATGTCCAGTTCTTCACTGTTATGGACAAGGGCTTCAAAAATGGCCCAGTATTCTGGGAAGTCGTCAGAATTCCCGTAAAATTTTGGTAGTGTGGCTTGTGGAGGTTTTATTGACCTCAGCGTCCTTTTGGCTGTGCCACTATTGCATGTGGATGCTGAATTTGATGTGTCTTGCGAGCAAGATGGCATTGTGGTGTCTCTCACGCAATTTTCGTTTGTATTATCAATTTCACCATCCCCTTCTTCGTTTTCTTCATTGTTGACATTATTGTCTCTTTGGGGCTTTAGGGACATGTATCCCAGTTTGATTTCCATATTTTCGCGCATATTTTTTGTTTCATCAAGGCGCGCTGTTAGCATGAATGTTAGGTCGTTTGCTTCAGCTATCGCAGATTGTAGCTGCGATTCATCCTCTATTTGTTCAATTTCAATCATCAAATCCTTCCTTTCGGACTTGTTTTTGCAGTTTTTATACTCATCTCTAACCTCGTTATATAATTCTTGGAGGTTTTCTCTTGCTTCTTTTATTTGCCTTATGCTACTTTGTAAAAGTGCTGTGGCTGATCTGCATTTCTGATAAGTTTCCTCATCTATTGCTGAGTACTCAACCTGTTTAGTGTATTCCCTGTAACGGGATACTAAAGTTTTTAGCGTCGTTGCGCTGAGAACTATTGGTGTTCTGTGAAAATGCAGTGCCATTTCTTTCTTTATGCACGTGCAAATGCGATAAACTTCGCTTGACCTTCTGTAGCTTTTGACAGAGGTCTGATCAACTGTTTCTTGACAGTGATCTGCGTTCCAGTTACGTTTGTAAGGGAACGACTTTTTGCCCAATTACTGGGATGAATCTGATGCGATTCACGGTCTTTGGTTTGACCGTATAAGTTGCTCAATGAGCTAGTCTCTTTCTCCTGGCCTCAAAGATGTTACTCTTTGACGCGGGAGAGTAATGGCTTGTTTTAGCCGATGCACCAAACTGTGTGAGTGGGTGACTAGAGACTTTAGGGTATTTTATAACCCTATTTGAACAGACCAAAAAGAGGTGGTTCAGTGGAATGTCTTTATTATGTGAGTACAGGTGAGTAGAACAATTGTCAGCAATAGAGTTGGATGAAAGGGTGGGCAGAGCGTAGTCTGCCGCACTCCTTTGACCGTACAAGTCGTAATGCCTAGCATAACCATGACCGCGAACGATCCTTTATACCACGCCCCTTATACATCATCGGGGTCGATGATACGTGCAGTTGCGTAATGGATGCGCTCGATGCGACGCGGAGAAGCTGCTAACGCAACTGCACACAGATTCATGTGGCTTTGACCCAACTACAGGCGCAGATACAGTCCAGCCAACACGTACTTGTTTATGGTGCAATATCGGGCAAAGGATCACGTGTAAACCTCAAAGATGCGCACATGTGTTGCTTCTTGACTAAAGATTTTGCAATGACTGTACACGCACAGAGTAGTTTTGATTTGATTTGATAGTTTTGCTATTGGGCATTGTTGTAGTCGACAGGTTGGAAGATGCAGCAGCACATCTAATCTATGCGTCACCGAAGCAGAATTTTGATTGAAGCGCAGCAACAACAACAAAAGAAGCAGAGAACATTCTAATTTCAATATGCAAAGTTATAAACTGCCTCAGCCAATCTATAGTCGGATAAAAACGACATGAAGCACGGCGCATTTGCTTACACGCTCGAAACGGCGCGGTGGAGGCAGCAGTCTGAACCGAGCTGGTACCGTTGCAAGCTGCAGCGATGAATGGTGCCAGCAGTTCCAGTGGTCGGTGGTGAGGTCGCTGCTAACCGCTACGCTCCGTCGCACCGCTTCGGGAGAGGCCGCGTACGCAATTGCACCGTGCCTAATGCCGTTTTGGCCTTATTACATGTTATTCTGCGTTGACATCATTTTCGAAGCTGTACAGATGTGTAGTCATTGATCATAGCACATGTTTCATCCTATGATGATCAAAGTCGGAATAAAAGCAAAGCGAACAAGTGAGGCGCATTAGAAAAAGCAATTCTGAGCTACTTGAAAGATATGTCCTTGAATTGGAGGTTTTTGTAAATCTCTGGCGCCAACGACACCAAGTAGAATAGGTATTGAGAAGTTGGTAAAGAAGTATTGAGAATAACTCACCGCTTACAAATCACATGCGTATTTGGACGATCACAGATGCACATATCTTTTTGCGGAGGCGGCAATGGACAGAATGCGTTTGGTCTGGAAAGTGGTCCTCGAGGTCCGTTAACGATCCTTGGCGCAAACGGCTGTGGCGGTGGAGGTGGTTGCCGGATGAATGGCTGTGATATGACAGCAGGCTGCTGTGGGAGTCGTGGTGGCCGACGTTTCTCCTGCAGAGGAAACAGAATCGAATTTAAAACGAAAGGAGGCGAATTTTGGAGGAAGTCGTTGGCGACGTACCTTGAGAGAATCGGGTTTCGGAAGGAGGTCGGCCATCAGGGGACGTGGTTCAATATATGTCTTCACTACGGTTTTACTTGACGGTGTGCGCACCTTAACGATCAATTAATGTGGAGCAGTCCTCGCTCGGCTGTCGCGACAGCAATTCTCGACGATGGTGCTTTTTTCCCCGTTTCGTGAAATTTCTTATGGATCTTCTGTCAATGATTGGTTACATTGGAGTTCTTAGCAAGCAACTGAACAAGTACAAGACAAACTGGTTTTATTACTGGTAAGTGGTTATTGATGAAGAAAAGGACGAGTCATGCGTTTTTGAGTTTTTTCCGTTTAGCACTATTTTGGGCTATTACAACATTTTGTATTTTGCATTCCTATTTTCTTCTTTTTTTCCTAGATTGTTGGATCCACTAGGAATGCGAGGAAGAATGGAGGAACAAGCGGAAGAGGTCGGGTGAAATACCCCAAACTATTGGTATAGTCACTGAATGAGTGCTCATTAGGAGCAAGTGTCGAAATACGAAAAGTCAAATTTTGAAAGTCATAGGCTTCTTTGGATAAATTCCTAACTTTACTTCATGGAAAATTTGGATGATCAGAACACAGACCCATCTAGAGCGGTTAGAAATAAATAACTCGTTGGGAAGGGGAACTGGTTGAAAATTACTGAATAAATCCATCGGATTCGGGTTAGTGTTCACTATGCCTGTCTGCAGTAGAATATGTAACAATAGAAATGCTAGAATTGTTAAATTTGCTGCGTGTAATTGAAGAAAAAACCTGAATTTTCACCATTTAGGCAGTGAAGAAGAAAGAGAAAAAAAAATCCGTATAGATCTAATGATAGCCAACTATCAGTTGGCATTTTTTTCCATGAAAAGCGAGAAACGGTGGAACTCAACTAAAAATAAATTTCAGTGTTGAAGAAAGAAAAGATTTGGAAGTGCTAGGATATGCAGGACCACAGAATGACGTGCCACCACAGGTACCACTGGTCGGTTTTCACAGCCAGTCATAAATTGTTCGAAAAAATAATTTGCAGTTGAACGGAAAGGATTTGAAACAATGATTTACTGTTATGGGATCAATGAGTGGAAACGATAGTGTGTGCTCTAAATGAAACTTCTCTATGTCACATACTCATTGTCCACAGTATTTCTTTTCTGGAATTTTCCAGAAATAAAGGAAGCCTCAGATGTATAATGAGGGTTGAACTCGTTTAGTTTTTGAATTCGGAAACCATAGGATTGGCAGCGCCGAAGATGTTTCTGTGGTTAAATGAGAATAAAGGGGGAGGGGCTCCACCAATCGGAGCGATCAGTTGTCTCGGTCCGATAGATAGACGCATTGGAAGTGGGCGGTCCCCAACAATCCACGGAATGCAGCAGCGTTCGCGTGCTGTTAACTTCCCGCAGCGGTGTGGGAAAAAAGGTCAGCACAGAATCAGCTGTGTGATAGTTGGAGCTCATCATCGCACCGTACTCGCAAACACAGATGTATCACGGATGACTCACTCACCTCAGTGTTGGATCGTGGTTTTGTGCTGTTCGGCGGTGCATCCGTTGCCGCGACGAAGGTCTCCGAAGGTTTTCCGTCAGTTGTCGGATGCGGACCGCGACCGCCCTCCAGAAGACGACGCGGCACGTAATAGGCTTGCGTAGGGCGCGAGTGGCTGAAATTTTCCCGTTGACCTTAGCAGGAGTCTTAGATGCGCAGCGTCGTGACCCGTAAGGACAGTAGAATTCAGTCAAAAAAGGAAGAAAGCTCGGAAATTGTCCACAGAGTCAGGACATTTCCGCTATTTAGTCGAGGCTTTTTTCCGAAAGAGGAAAGTATTGCAACTAATTCGAGTGGAATTAGACTACAATACCTCCTATAATTTCAAAAATTCCCCGATTTTCAAGCGAAAAAATAGTGCTGTAGAGAGGTAATAAAAAAAAACTCACGAGGGCGGTCTCACTGGGGCAGACACGTCCATTACCTGAAAAGACGGAGTGTGAAAGAGAAAAGAAAACAAAAGAAAAAACGAACATGACTTTTTCGGAACGAGAAAAGATCTCGGCAATATTTTAGATGTCAAATTTACAACAAGCTGCACTCTTGAGAGATACTTGTAGTAACGCGTGGTTGAAGACAGAAATGGCAACACGACGAAACGTTGAAAAAACGAATGTGATAACGAAATGATGACAGCGTTGAAAATAAAAATAATAGTTCGACAGTGTAACACACTAATCCGATGGAAATTACACACGAATTTGCAATCAAGGAAAAGTGTAGGCGCAGAAACCCGAAAAGAATTTTTATGTGCAAATTTTTCTCGTTCATTAATAACGATTACGACGATGAACGCTTTCAACAAAGAGTTTATTGGTTTTCGGAAGGAGCGACTTTATAAAGTGCTCGTATACTTTACGATATGAACGATTTGCAGTGGTTTGCAGCTTTCAGCTGCCTTTTGTTTTCCGCATTGTTTATTTTTTCTAAAGTTACAATGTAAACGATTCCAAAGTTTGCTTTAGTTCTTATCAGTCAGCGATAAACAGTACGAGGAAGAGGCGATCGGACCGGTGCAGTCCTACTGTAGTCCTGCTGTTCCACGGTAATCTCCCGTTAAAAAGTAACGCTACATACTTCATTGGGAAAGATCTTGGGTATTTCGTACAGGGCTAACCGTTGAATTTAAAATGGACTGAGAATTGAAAAAAAAGCTTCCTACTACAGTTCCCGAAATCTAAACCCCATTGAATTGGAATTGAATGGTGCGCAGCCAGATCCTTGAGCTTTCCTAACTATTGGTCGGAATGGTGACGGAGCAGGAAGTGCATGAATCCTGTTTCTGTCCCTTACGAAGAGGTCCTGTTTGGAAATGTGACTTGCTGAAGTTAGACTTAGGCGGAAATTTGAAGGACGCATAAAAACTTTTTTCTTCTTCTAACAATTCAGTTTCAAAGTACAGGATGTGAAGTCACATACGCCTGTATATTCTGGTCTTAAAATTCTGGATGCACCACTGAACCAAAACAGTGTATTATAACACTAGTTACCGATCACAATGTAGCAGCACACCCATTCAGTGATAAATAGCACGAGAAGGAGAGGACCAGTGCAGTCTTACTGTAGTCCTGGAAAATGATGGAAGCAATCAATCGTTCCATGTCCCATTAGGAAAATGTGCCGACGTCGACCAACCGAATTTTCCAAACTTAATATTTCTCAGATTATTCCTTGTATTAACCAAAAATCGAACCATTTCAGGAGTCAAAAATATTAGAAGATGACAAAAACTGCTTAGGAATAATGTTTATTACAAAAGAAAAAAAGTTAATTGTTTAGATCAGGAAATATAATAATTTCTTCCATTTCACCAAATTTTGCCGTACTTTCTTGAGCATCGGTGTATATTCTACAATGAGTATAAGCGTTACGCTGAGATAAAAAAAATTTTTTGAATGAAGTGCAAGTCTCTCCGTAATTGTTAATATAATTTTTTCTTTTCTCTGGGAACTACTGAAATACCATTGACTACTGAACTACAGTACCTTAAGTGAGGACACCAACAGAGCACGACGTTTTAAGCCATCGCGTAGAAATCTTCCCGCTTCAGGACAATAGCGTCAAAAAAGGTGCGAAAATCAAGTCAAAAATACGGAGCGTTGGGAAGTTTGATGCGATCACGGGAAACCGACTAAAACTCAAATAAAAAGCCGGGAACAATTAAAGGTGTGAAGAATCGCGACGAATGAATGACAGTGATACGGTAACTTCACAGCCGTGCACATCCATCAATCACTAATGGTCCGAGATAGTCTCAAAAAACAAGACGTTCTTTAACTACAGTAAATAACGCGCTAAAAACTTAACATAAAGCTGGATTGCTCATAATCCACCCATAAATGTGAAAGTTAGCTTTACAAAATAGACACTAATGGATTTTGGTTAACTTTAACTTCAAAAAAAAATTCGGTGGTTTTCAAATGGGTCCTGGTATTAAGTAAGAAAACGAAAGCATAGTCACACTTTCCAAAAAAATCCTTTCAAAAGATCTTGACTTACCAGGTGATAGATCTCGGGCACAACACACGAGAACAGTGTAGGTAAGATGGCAGCAGTTTTGCACAGAAAAAATGTCTACATTACACCATATCACGAACATTTTCCTTGCTGATGACGCGTCGACCTAACAGCGGTTTGTGGAAAACGACTGATTTTACAGCCGCAGTAGATAAGAAAATGCTCAATAGTCATGGAAAATAGAGTGCAAGGTCGAAGAAAAAATTTGACAAAAATACCAAAATTAAACAAGCAGAGGCAATTATTTGAGGGTAGTGAAACGAATTCCCGTGTTTTCTCTTTCAATGTGATATATAACCAGTGTTCGACGGATGATGGGTGTTTTGTTGCACACGTTGAACGCTCATGGATGACATCCATGATGAAACCGTTGACAATGGATCGAGAAATGAGCGTTTACGCACATTTGCAGGTCAGTTTTTTGCTGTCTACATTATTTTCCATAGTACTATTCTCAACAACTGTATCAGCTTGTTTCAACCGTGGCTTCCTATTACGGTAACGGTGAAGGGAAATAAAGACCCCCCCACAAGGAAAAAAGGAAGAGCAAAGTCCCGGTGTCCGTACTGCAGCAAAGTGAAATTTTTCATTTTCACTCTGACGTTATCTCCTCAAATATTTTTCTTGTTTCTTTCTACCTTTGAGGCTTCGCAGAGGATTTCTCCCCTAGAATTGGGCATGTGGAAAAATGATCGAGATTATGTGAACTTTTTCAACAGCTAGTCAGAAAAACAGTGGAAAATGACAAACTTTGAACGGTATCAGAAGTCATGGACTCGTAGGCACACAGTTTCGCTTTTTTTGCCGTACTATAATTTGTAGATTTTATGCGACCCATAATGTTAAAACCAAGAGTGAATTATTTCCGTTCAGGTCGCACGTTATCAGAAGAGTGAATAACTAGTACTTCTTAGAACCATTGAGGCGTCAGAACATCGCTAGCTACAGTATCATCGATCGAGCTGTTACGGTAAAAAATCTGGAAAGGAAATGATAAATGAACTCACAAAGAGTCTACAAGATGTGTTCAGTTTTGGTGCACGTGATGGGGATGTGATCATGACTTGGACGTTCCATTTTCCATATCTTTGCAAAGTTTTTTTTTCACAGAGGATCATGTTCCAGTAGCTAATCAATAATTAAACCTCAGAAGTTTGTTCAAGAGAGGAGATCAAGAACTGAAATAGGAAGTGAGATAAGAAGAGGGGAATGAAGGCACGAGAAAATAATTAAGAAAATAAGGATGAAAGAGATGAAAGAAGCGGATGTATTGGTTGATGTCGTCACTGGAGCCTGAGAACGATCACCCAGTGATTCCACGTATGGATGGAATGTTTCAGCTGCCGATGTCGATAACGATGAATCAGATGGTGTGCGAATACATCGATGGAAATCATCGATAGCTGGGCATCTCTCGACGTTTTTTTGCGTCGACACTCTTGTGCATGATGGATAGTGGTCGCGGTTTGCAATGGCTGCCGTTCACTAGGATGGATAGCCACGCAAGTCTACATTGTATGTTGCTGAGAGTCCACGATGGGAAAGTAGAACGGCTATGATTTACGTCCCCTCGTGGGTGAGCCGAACGTTCTATTTGAGGAAAACGGAAAAGAATAATATATTCGTGTCGATTATGAATCTTTTTCGTTCCATTGTTTCACATTTGTTTTTGGTGAATAAAATTAGGACTGGTTGTGTTAAAATTTAGGGGAAAGGGAATCTCCTGTGACGATTCTTACAGTCCAATAGTAAATGCACGTAAATTATATAGTACAACCACTAACCGTTGCATTTCTTCGTGAAAACGTTGATAAAAAACAGCTCGCATCTGAGAAAAAAATCAGCTGCAATTTTTTATTTTCCTAATGAATTTCCATATCTGTTCACTGATTTCAAGACTTGCTGATTGACTTTTGCCCAATTCTTGCACTGTTATTGATTGGCACAGCCGCGACGCGTTTCTCAACTCTTACTGTAATTTTTGGTGCAATGAAGTAACGTTCTCAATGCGTTCTTAATGAAATTTTTCTGTCTTCTATAGACCCCACTCACTGAACCTTGGAATCCCATAGTAGACAAGCAATGCGGTCTTATGAGTCAACATATGTACCACAGCTAATCTTCCTCGTTTTCACTATTTAACTGCATTATTGTCATTATTGTTATTATTTTAAAGTGTTATTTTTTACATAATTCAATCTACATTTGTTATGGGTACCAAAAAGTTTATAGCTTAGGTTTTCTTATAATCTTCTTACAGAGTCTCTAACGTTGACATTAAGCTTTCTTTTCACAATTTTTCTACATTCACATGTGAAATATAATACAAAAATCTCATGGATACTGTATCCTCAAATAATTCTCTTGGTTTCCTAAGTGTGAACAAAGCGATCGACTCGGTTTAAGAACAACTGTTGGAATGAAATCACTTTGTTACACCTTTTGTACAAAGAATCACATTTTTATCGCCATTAATCTCTATACAGAAGTCTCGTGGTATTGCTATTTAGTTCGAAGCAAAGGAAAAAAGAATCCGGGAAATTTGCGGGCAGTGTTTTCGATCTTTCAACGAGATGCTTATTCAAGTGTAATGGGGGAAGTGATGCTGGGCTGAGAGGCCGGTAGCCGGCGGCACGAAATGACTGTACAGCTGTAGAACGATTAGATGAATCATTTCATCGAATACGTAATCTTGGAACTTTCCGCGCGAATGTAATTGACACAGCAACGGTTTTTATCATATGCCTAAAATAAACATCCAAGGCGCATAGTCGCAGAGTCAATACTGATTAAACGATTGATTTGTAAGCTAAACAAGCAGTTCGTTCGATGAGCAGACGTTATAAGAAAGCAGTAGGAATAGAAAAGTAATCCAATGTTGGTATTGGTACTAGATTCGGTCCCAATATCAAAAGTTTGGGTGGGAGCGGCGGTCTCGAGGTGCACAGAAATACTGTAGGCTGCCGAAGGAGCAAGCGGTGCTTTGTTGATGAAAATAAAGTATGCCTGCTCAAAATCTTTTAATTCGTGGTGCAACTTCGCGCAAGCGATTTTCTTGTGATGCGGTGCGGTTTTCTACCGCCTAAAGGTGATTACGATCGCATCATAGCGGTGCAGATTTTGGTTAGCTTCCAGCAGAAGAGTGGAGGGAAGGTCCCACCATCGTGTGGACGTCTACTGTACATTTATCAGAAGTGCAATGGAACACAGCGGGAAGGTCGCAATTTTTTCATCAAATTATACAATATGTCTGGAAGTCGTATACCTGGTTCTGATTCGGGTCGGAGATGAAAATGTGCGAAGACGGAGTGACGCTCAGATTGATGAGAGGACAAAGGTGGATGGTTGATTTTGCTGGATCAGCGAAACAGCTGATCGGCACTTTAGCTTTTTGTCGGCCTCATAAAAATCGCTCACAAAGCAGACACATAAATTTATTATAGAAATAGTTGGTAAACTGGTTAATAAGAAAACAGACGGTTACAATGTAGTGTAATGTTCAAGAAGTTCTCTTCTAGTGATTAATTATAAGTTTCAAGGTATGGCGGTTAGGAAAGGATAGGAAAGAACAGAACTCTCCACAGAAGAAAAAGTTTCAAGCTTCTGAGCGGGAAAACGAGGCAAATGACGTTTTTCCAGACGCAAATTTCACTACATACTTATGCAAAGAACCTCCAAATCTTCAAAAAAAATCATTGCTTCTCTTTGAAACAATCAAGTGATAAACTGCTGAAAGTAAAGTCAAGCTCATCGAAATTCACTGTTTTCTTCCAAGACATCAATTAAGTGGTTTTGAGCCAATAGGTAGCAACTTTATGAACCTTTGGCTGAGGAATTTCTCTCATCCTTTGAGGAAGACGTCTCAACAAATTACAGGATTTCAGAAATGGTTTCTGTATTCTACGGAAAAAAAATAAAGACACATTTACTCATGCCTAGAAGAATTAACAAGGAAATATTTTCCATTAGGGATCGAGTGGATTTTCTGATACGAGGAAAAATTGCTCAAATGACAACTAATAGATGGAAACGTTTCTCTTGATAGAAAACAGTGAGTAAAAAATCCTCTGAGAACCTGTAGAGATGCATGTTCATTCTGAAAATTATCAAAGTTCTCAGCTGAATCGCCGATGAGAGCAATGAGACGAAAATATCAGAAGAGAAGACAATTCCGCATGGACGATCCCGTACTCCAGACGCCCATGCGAAACGGAACAGTCGAAGTTTGGCTGCAGACATTTTTTCTGTGATGGCCTTGTTAAAGGAGGAATATGTGGTTACATTGACGGACGTAGTTTGTAAATAGGTAAACTATGCTTAAAATTTGTACTGATTCAACACAGGGATCCTGAAGATTTTTAAAATTGTACTGGTGCAGTCAGTTAATGGCTATGTACTCTAAGCTTTTTTTTTAGCGAATCCAAATCAAATCAAAATAGTGGGCCCTCGGAGAGATTCACAGAATGCCTTCAGTGGAAAAAAAAAACAGGGAAAAGGGATCTCATTAGTTGCTTGAGAGTTTAACATAACAGCATGTAAATCCATATGGAATCAAGGTCCCAACGAAATTGTGTACGAGCCAGGTGCAACGGATGGTTAAGGGTGCAATTGCAGAACGTTTTTTCAACGGGAAAAATGTCAAGAGTTGACCAGATGTGGCGTCCGTATAGTTCTTTTTATAATTCGTTGGCAGATGTTTCGTGGATTCGGTAGGAGTTTAGGGATTTAATGAGGTTTCGAATAATAATCGTATCGCAGAAAGCAAGGAAAGGGGAAAGCTGCCCAATTCTTTATCGCTTAAAAATATCTCAAAAGATGTAGAGATCTTTTAGCTCGTTAGGCGTATAGTAAAATCGCTGATTCTTCGACAGAACACGAAAAAGCGGAGTATTTGTTGAAGAATTGATCTCACCTACAATACGTTTTCAACGTTAGCCGTTGTTTAATAAAGACGATCAATACCAATCTTGGCTACAGCTCAAGGAAATCAATTAAAAAACCCTTTTCACCCGGCTGCAGTTTTTTCGAACCATGTGATTAGTTTTCAAATTGTTCAGGTCTATTTGGAAGATCAGATGGAATATTTTATAAATTTTATTGGGAATTGTGCTTCTACTTCTGCTTCTTCTTCTCTTCTTCGTCTTCTACTTTTAACAAAACAAAAAGAGTGAATAAATATAGATTCCTCTAAAGACCCGTGTGATTTTGTTTCCTAGACAGCCATCTTGATGATAAACTCGTGAACTACGATAACCCGAACGAAAAAGAAATCTATGTTAAAAAAGAGAAATAAATAGATATGGAAATAAAGCAGAAATAATAAAATAAACATAACAACAGAAGAAAAGGCTATTCAAATCGACTGTGCTTACTGTTTTAGCTATGAGTGAGGCCTGAAGTTTCATTATTTCGGAGACCACGAACAACATGTAGCTCCCCTAGTACTTCTCTAACAACAGACATACAGAAGCTTTTTGTTGATCCGTGTTCTCAGTCAGGAATTCAGGTTTTTTCGCTCTTGTGACACTAGCTAGCTAGAATTCTGCCTTTTCAAGCAATTTTTCTTCACAATTTCCCCACAGTTGCTATTTCTTCTCTACAGTCTACCTTCAAGAACAGCAGAAGTTGCTGGAGCCCTCTCCTTTCTTTCTTGGTCTTTATTGCAGCACAATTAAGGTGTTTTCGAATAAATAAATGTATATATGAGTAAATAAAAAAATAAATACACACAAATACAAATACATACATTAATATGTAGCTAAATCTGCAGATAGCTACATCAGATAATCAAGGCTAACTATCTCTTTGCGTTTCGACTTGCACAAATTCATTGACATAAAGAAGTTAGAAAAAGAAGAAAGAAAAAGGAGAACGGAGAGAAAGTCATGAAGAGTTAGTCACGAGGTTGCTGTCAAGAGTTACTTAGCAGCAGGTTTGTGCAAT